>NW_015633562.1:243813-251791 GCF_001515625.1 Sinocyclocheilus rhinocerous
CACTTTAGATACAGTTGCTTCTTTACACTTAAAGAAGATTAAGGAAAACAGTCCGACACCATGGTATAATGACCACACTCGTGCCTTAAAGAGAGCAGCCAGGAAAATGGAGCGAAGCTGGAAGAAAACAAAACTAGAGGTATTTTGTATTGCATAAAGGGAAAGTACTTCTACTTATATAAAAGCTCTAAAAACTGCTAGATCTGCTGACTTTTTGTCTCTTTTAGAAGAAAACAAACACAACCCCAGGCATTTATTCAATACAGTGGCTAAATTAATTAAATATAAATCATCAACAGGCGCAGACATTTTCCAACAGCATAATAGTAATGACTTTATGATAGGGATGTAACGATTAATCGCGAGCCGGTTGAAAATCGATTTAAATATGTGACGATTCAAATCAGTTGAGATGCTAAACAAATCGCGATTCAATTAGGGGTAGGAGTTTATATGAATGTATGTCTGAGGGGAACTTACTGTCTTTCGATGGTATTTTTATTTTCCTCTTGCCTCTGTATAATGCATATCAGGGCTCCAGACTCATTCTTCCCACTGGTCGCGCTCTTTTGCAACTAATTTTCTCAGCTGGTCGGACGAGCACACGGTTTGGTCGCAATATTTTTTTTTTTTTTACGCTACAACATGGGATTATTCAATGCATGCTGATGAACTTTTATCATAGTTTATAGTTATATGGAAACGAAAGTTGCTAACATTCAACCCGTTCTTTATCATCAGTAGTATTTGTAATTTGAATTTTGTGAATGGGAGTTTCTCTTTTGCTGTGTTAAGCCGCGGGCTTCGGATGCTTTCACTTTCGAATTCGCGATCTTGTTGTCACTGTTTTGCTTACATACATCTACACACCTTTCATAAGTTAAGACTAAAACAAAAGATAGATTCATACTATTAGAGATAAAATTCTAACCATGCAGCCGTCAGCTACAATACTGCATCAGTGCACTATAGATGCTCTGAGGAACAGTTCCACTCATTCTCTGCAATAGGAGAGGAAGAATTATATAAACTTGTCAAATCAAAGCTAACGTGTGTTAGACCCTATTCCTTCTAAGCTACTATAAGAGGTGCTTCCAGAAGTCATAGATCCTTTTCTGAATATTATTAATTTGTCAATGTCATTAGGATATGTCCCAAAATCCTTCAAACTGGCTGTTATTAAGCCTCTCATTAAAAAACAACAACTTGATCCTAGAGAATTAGTTAATTACAGACCAATGTCAAATCACCCTTTTATGTCAAAAATACTAGAAAAGGCAGTATTCTCTCAGCTTTGTTCCTTCTTAGAGAGAAATGGTATTTGTGAGGATTTCCAATCAGGATTTATACCGTATCATAGTACTGAGACTGTGCTCATCAGAGTTACAAATGACCTGCTCTTATCATCCGATCGTGGTTGTATTTCTCTATTAGTGCTACTGGATCTTAGCGCTGCGTCTGACACTATCGACCACAACATTCTTTTGAGTAGACTTCAAAATTGTGTTGGCATTAGTGGAATTGCATTGGCATGGCTCAAATCTTACTTATCTGACCGTCATCAATTCGTAGCAGTGAATGAAGAAGTATCATATCGATCACAAGTAGAGGTCAACTGATGAATCAGTTTTGCCCATTAATCGGCAGTGATAATTGATTGCAAAAAACCCATGCCGATAATTTTTCCGGGTTGTGTCCATTGCTGGAGTGGCTGACAAGGCTCCGCTGTCATTGTACAGTACGAGAGCGTCCTCTAGAGGCGAAATCACTGAAACCACGTGCTGTTTGCTTTGACATGTGACACTGCACGCTGCACAGAGCGGGACACTTCAGATGCGGTTTTGAAACAGAAAACGAAACGGTGTATACAGTAGTGCTGTGTTCGATACATCGATGCGACGATGTATCGTCACAGAGATTTGACAATACGAGTATCGATACAGCTGGCCCTGTATCGATATTGTGGCACATGTGCAGCAGTGGACCGTGCTTAATTTGAATACAAGAACACAATTTAAAATGGAGTAGAAAAGTATGAGGTTTCTAAAAAAAGAATGAACAGAGCATAATATATAGGCTACAACAAGGTTTAATCTGGCCGCAGAGGAACACAACTGGGTTGCCTGATATAAAGAGACGTAATCCCCGGAACAGAGCTTCCCGCTTGCGCAATACGGAAATATCTGGTAAGTGTGTTACTTATCTCAGTCAACCTGGCAACCATGTGCACGCACGCTCTCTCCACTGTGGATAAACACGTTTGCTTTCTGAAAACACCGGTTAGCTTGTAGTTTAGCGATCTCCACTTCAATATTCTATTCTCAGAAAATAACATTGAACCTGGTGGGGAGTGCCCAATGTAAACATAAAATATATGCCATTACCTATATTGTACTGTGGTACAGTTATGGAGGCCCTTCATAATGCAGAGGTCAACTGCCTGCTCTGCCAATAGTTTGAAATTGCACAATAGTTTGCAGTGTTTAATAAACAGCTGTTTTACTAAATTCTACTGAGGTGAAATTCAGTGCAGTCCTGTATCGTGATATGTATCGTATCGTGGCCTCTGTATCGTGATATGTATCGTATCGTGACTTTGCTGGTGATACACAGCCCTAGTATACAGTACACTATAGTGCATGTTTTCATATCATTACTAAGTAATTAATTTGTTGACTAGATGCTGCATTAGTGGAGAAAGAACAGCAGTATGTTTGCCATCAAGGCTGAGAGGACAAGAACATTGTGTAACGTGGGAGGTGTGACAACGGAGTTAAGAATCCACATGCAGCTTTATTAAAAAGAGTGGTCAAAGCAGGCAGGGTCAAACAGCAGCAAACAGGTATAATCCAGGACAGACAAAAGAGTAATCCAAGGGCAGGCAGCAAACGATCAAAAACAACGTAAACAGTCGAAGGTCAAAAAACAAGCATGGCAAGGAACACGGAGAACACGATGACAATAAAGGCGTTACAATAATCAGCAATGTGAGTGTGGATGAGTGCAACCTTTATAGTGTCACTGATGGGAAACAGGTGTGGTGTGATAATGAGTTCCTAGGCAGGGGTTATGGGAAATGGAGTCCAGAGAAAACAAAGACGAGACCCACTTTCGTGACAATTAGCAGCACCTCAAATGGTTAAAACAATGTAACCAAAATAGACGCAAGTCTGACCCAAATGTTTAATGTCACGATCGTTACCGATTGTTACCATCTATTTGCATTAGTTTATATCCAGCTGGTCACATTAATTCGTTTGTTAGCCAGCGAAGTTGCAAATTTAAAGCTGCGACGTGAGAAAGCAAACTGATATGTTCATTCAGCCGACAGAATTCCTGCCGCACCGCAGAGCGCCATTCATAACATAGTTTTCTATTAAATTACATTATATTTGTCCCAAATCATTGTTAATGTCAGTGTTGGGTAAGTTACTTTAAAAAAGTAATTTATTACTAATTACTAATTACATCATCAATATTGTATCTAAATTACTTTTCTAATTACTCTGTCTGAAAAGTAACTTAATTATTCGAATCGTTAATTACTAAATCGTTAATTATTAAATCCCTATAAACCTTGATGCATAGAAATGAAACTCTTAATTCTTTCAGTTTGAGTTAAACATGGAATAGTTTAGCTTTTTAGCTTTAAAACAACTGTAATACTTAAGCATTTTAATAAAAATGTTACCTTCTTTAGTTAACAAATAGAATTACTCAAAATGTAAACAATTAAACAAAATGCTTAAGAAAAGTAAAGTTTTAAGTAACTTTTATAAATGTGCCAGAAGAGAACATTACTGGTGCATCTTGAGATAAAACAATGGAACTGACATATTTTAAGGTATGTCGTGCAAGTTTCTTTCAGTTAAAACAGCTCAGAAATATATTTTAGTCGGGGACTAGGCTTAAGCCTTGTCTGTGAAACCAGTGGTACATGTATCAAACTGTAAGCATTTATCTTTTCAAAGCAATTAGTATAATATTTTATACACTGACATATGCCTACTGTACATGTATACAACATTAGCAGTCACTAATACTAATTTTGTCCACTCCTAACAAAAAAACAACAACATGATTTTGTCATTCATGCACATATGCTTTGTCTGTATTACCACACAGTTCATAAACAACATTCTGATATTTTATAAAGTAAATTCTTATTGCTTAGCACACTATAAACATCGACATCTGATAGTAGATCAACACTGATCTAAACAGACTGTAACATTTATCATGACGCAGTGTAAACATTCACATTACTTAATACCTACAGTATATCGTATTATATCTCATATTTTTATTATATGATAACAAAATATTTATATCCTCGTTTTGTACGACATTTAGCCTATATGTATAAGTTGCCTATATACTGTTTATATGAATGCATATCATATTTCAGCATATTTTACTCTCTTTCACACATTTCAATTTGGCAAGACAGGAAAAGCCCAACTAGTGAAATGCGTACAAGTTTATGTAAAAAATAACACATTAACTACAGAAATTATCTCCTCCGCTGAATAAAGTCGCGTCAGATCGCACTGTTCATCTGAGGTAAATTCCGGCTTATTCCTCAAGTCTTCTTCCAAAAACAATGAAAAGTAGATGAATCTTGATTTTTTTTTTCAGGTTTGGCTGCAGATAATGAGCCCTGAGACGGAAAAGACTGTCACTCGCTTTAGTTTCATACGGATTACATAATCAGAGAATATTCGTTTTCAATTTGAATTGGTTAATTTAAAAGTAGACACCAAGTTTTCTATAGACATATTTCTCACGTCTGTGTGTGAAGTATTCGCCGAGTTTCGGTTCATTTTTGTGACGCGTTTCAGAAAGAAGTTCACGGAGACCGAGACAGCAGAAAGCGCTCCCTGTTTGTTTTGTTTATTTTACAAAAGCACAATGTTTTGTTGTTATTGTCAGTGTACACTAATAAAAGTATACATTTATTGATTCGATTGATTTTAGTCTTATCTGTATCTGGGTATTTTAGGTCCTTTTCTCTGTTATCAGGAAAAACTGCAAGTGAACGTGCCGGCGCGCAGAGGGTTAAAGACGCTGCATTAAATTTAACTTTAGACGATAAATTTAGATTTTAAATTCAATATTGATTTTAGAACTATAACACAAATACTTTATAAGTAACTGTAATTAAATTACCTAAAATGAACTGTAATCCCTTACTTTACTATTTGCAGTGGATAAGTAATTTAATTACAGTAACGCGCTACTTAGTAACGCATTACACCCAACACTGGTTAATGTACATAAAGACTTCACCTGGGCTGGAAGATTGTGTATTGTGCATTTCTCAGTAAAGCATTTGTATTTCTGTGGCTCTAATAAAGTCTTTATGTATGCTTCATATAGAGAGTTATAATATAGATCACGCTTTTTGCTGTTTTTTTAAACACCTTTTATACAACTTCAAACTCATCTACAGTGATGTGAAAAAGTGTTGGCCCCCTTCCTGATTTCTTATTTTTTTGCATGTTTGTCACACTTTAATGTTTCAGATCATCAAACAAATTTAAATATTAGTAAAAGATAACACAAGTGAAGACAACATGCAGTTTTTAAATGAAGGTTTTTATTATTAAGGGAAAACAAAATCCAAAACTACATGGCCCTGTGTGAAAAAAGTGTTTGCCCCCTAAACCTAATAAATGGTTGGGCCACCCTTAGCAGCAACAACAGCAATCAAGCGTTTGCGATAACTTGCAATGAGTCTGTTACAGCGCTGTGGAGGAATTTTGGTCCACTCATCTATGCAGAATTGTTGTAAATCAGCCACATTGGAGGGTTTTCGAGCATGAACCGACTTTTTAAGGTCATGACCTTCATTTAAAAACTGCATGTTGTGTTTACTTGTGTTATCTTTGACTAATATTTAAATTTGTCTGATGATCTGAAACATTAAAGTGTGACAAACATGCAAAAAAATAAGAAATCAGGAAGGGGGCCAACACTTTTTCACACCACTGTATGTTGCTTTTTTGATCATTCTTGAAGTGAACCTTTGCCCGTTTGGTGATTAAATAAACAAGTGTTCTACAACACTTGATGATTAATTATCAAGTGTTGTAGAATAGAAGCAATTAAAGTGTGAGAGTATACATACAATATCCATATGCATGTAATTTCATGCTATGGCCTTTGTGTAGATATTTAAAGATGGCCATATAGTTAGAGTGTTAATTTTAACATCTACAAATACATTTTGAAATTTTGAGGTTGCTTCTGTTAAAATTAGTTAATAAGCTATTAACTAACTTTAATGATCAATATATAATTCATATTTAATCTTAATATTTATATTAATTTACAAAGCATGGTTCAGTGCTGTTTTTTTTCTCTTTTTTTAAATAGTAAAGCACTATTTTAGTTTTCATTCAGTATCCATTTTAAAAACTATCGGTTGATTAATCGTGTCAGCCAGTGTGGTCTAACCTAGCTGGATATCAGTAAAATCCACTATCAGTCGACCTCTAATCACAAGTACAGTATGGAGAACCACAAGGCTCAGTACTACAGTAGAACCGCAGCTTGTCACGCTTTACATGTTACCCTTGGGAGATATCATCAGGAAACGTGTGTCATGCTTGATGCTACTCAGCTCTACATTTCTTCGCTGCCCGACAATACATACCAATTCGCAAAACTAACAGAATGCATAGTTGATACAAAAAACGGATGACTAGTAATTTCCTACTGCTAAATTCTGAGGGAAAAAAAACAGGTGTTAATAATTGGATCAAAAACCTCTGCATGTAATAACCTAGAACACTATCAAACACTTGACGGCTGCTCTGTCAATTCTTCGTCATCAGTTAGGAACCTAGGTGTGCTATTTGATAGAAATCTATCCTTTGAAAAACATGTTTCTAGAACTTGTAAAACCAAATTTTTCCATCTTAAAAATATATCTAAATTATAAACTATGCTCTCAATGTCAAATGCAGAAACATTAATTAATGTGTTCAGGACCTCAAGGTTAGATTATTGTAACGTAATGCTTTATTGGGTGGTTGCTCTGCGCGCTTAATAAACAAACTCCAGCTGGTCCAAAATGCAGCAGCTAGAGTCCTTACTAGAACCAGGAATTATGAACATATTAGCCCGGTTCTGTCAACTCTGCACTGGCTCCCTATTGAACATTGTATACATTTTAAAATCTTGCTAATTACTTAAAGACCTGAATGGTTTAGCTCCTCAGTACTTGAGCGAGCTCATATCGCATTATAGTCCTTCACGTCCGCTGTGATCTCAAAACTCTGGCCATTTGATAATACCTAGCAAAATCAAGCAGATCCTTTTCCTATTAAACTGTAGAAACTGTGTATAACAAACTGTAATAATCACTAAAATAAGAGTTTACTTTTAATTAGATGCCAGACTGTTTATTGTGTAACCAAAATACCAACAATAATAAAAATTTAAAAAAAACTTCATAATGTGGGACTTTTAAATATAAACAAGCCCAAAATACTCTGGCAGTCTTGGTTTCTCTATTGCTGGCTGCTCATTCAAAAAGATAAGGGAGAGATAAAATATGCGCTCTTACAACCATCTACAACCTATTACATTAATAACACCATAAAGTAAACATTGTCAGTAAACAGTAGATCATAAGCAATTGCTTGGTATCAATGCACAGTATCCATTGATTGTGAACGGCTCTGAAGCCGCGAGCCTGTAGAATGTACTGTGCAGCGTTTTGACTTTGAATGTGCAGTGCACATATTTATTTAATGAAATGTTGTATGACAATTTTCCATCCTCAAATTTAAGACCTCTTAAACTGATAATTAAAACATTTGTTATACTTTTTTTTTTGCGTCTCACCTCTGGTGGTATGGAGGCTGGCTGCAGACCCTCTGTGGGTGAGGTTGAGTTGGTGGCAGTTTGTTCCCACTGCTCAGCCATGTGATTCACCTCCACCAGCTTCTGCTCACAGCTCTTCTGAGAG
>NW_015633562.1:252025-258216 GCF_001515625.1 Sinocyclocheilus rhinocerous
AGAGAGCGAGAGAGAGAGAGAGAGAGAGAGAGAAACACTATAAATATCTTTTAAATACCTACTCAAACTATGTAGAACTTTCCACACACCACACTTTGTCTACTCTTTTTTTGGGGGGGGATTAAAAAACAACAATCTCTAGCTGGCAGCAGATCAAATTAAACAGAGGCAATTTATTAGATTGATTCATTGGCATTAAAATGAATCCTGAACAGTAAGAAGAAAAAGAGGTTGAGAGAGAGACAGAGAAAGAGCAGGCAAACACATGCTTGTTTAGTCGGAAAATAAAAGCTGGAGATTTGAGCGGCAGCCATGCTACAGATTAATTTGTGTTTCTGGGTCAAAAAGTGAGATTAGACACACATTTCTAGCTAGCTTAGTCAAACAGATTCCAAGTCAAATCATAATGAAAATATGTAGGGCTTTCCAGTAATTTCCATTTCATAACTGCACAACAACCAAGTAGTTATTTACATAAACATAAGATGTGTGGGAACATTTTAATGTAGGGGGATCCAAGATCAAATACTGACCTAATATATATATATATATAGCAGCTCTGCTGTGAATCCAGCCACCATATGCCGTAGTAAATGCTACAGATCCTGCCTTGGAATGAACTAAGCTTGTGCTCTGAGATAGGAGATAAAAGAAAAGTCCATTCTGTGTGTTTGGAGTGCCCATATGGGATGTGTGGATGAAATGTTCCCAGCACCAGATGACTGTCAAAATATACAAACCATTCCAAAGAAAAATCACTAAATACAGAAAATAAATATTATGAGGATACTGTCAAAACCTAACAAAAATATACCATAGTAATCATAAAACTATAGTAATTTCTGCCTTAATTTCACACTAAAACAATTTTTAAAAAAAAAGTAATTTATTCATATTGGATATAATATAGAACGTGTAAGAATCTTTCCATAGTTTTTATTTTATCTTTCTTGTAGTTTTATTTGTTTGACAGTAGTGGAAAATACCAAATAGCAATGGTTTTACAGTAGTAACAATGACTTTCAGTTACTATGATATGATGCATTATGATGGTAGCATATGACAAATAAAATATTAAAAACCTGCAGGGAAGCAAACCTACACTGAATACAAGTAAGTGGGTAGTTTACATGACATCTAAAACTGTAACTACACTGTCCAGCAACATGACAAGTTATACTTCTTTAAAAAGTAATCTAAATAACATTTTCTACTTTAAGTATTTCTATACCCGCAGTTTTAATGACATATTAATTGAGAAAATACAAATATGTATATGTACCAGGGGCGTTCCCTCCGAGGAGGCAAGGGAGGCAGTGTCTCCTCAAAAAATTGGATGGCAAAATAATCGGTATTACAAACATAAATCGCAAATATTACTAAATATGGCATTAAAAGTGTAAAAGTCACTCGTTTTTATAAAGTAACACTGTCCAACAGCGACACCCGCAGGTAAAGTTACAGCGGAGGCTTGCCTCCCTTCAGTCCATGGCCTTACAACAGAGACCCCTTAGCGTGCCGTGACTTTTCTGGTTTGTAATTGAAACTGAATGGGGGAAAGTCAAAGTTATATTCACTAAATAAATATAAAGTAAGTAAACAACTCTCCCGCTTAGATACCACTACTTTGTGTCACATCAAAATAAAACTTGAAATGGTCTGAAAACATGATTACTGCGTCCGTTTTTAGTGAGCATTCAGCGTGATGAAATGAAAAGTGTCTGTGGCAGTGTTTACAGAGCTTTTATGACGATGATCCGAAATAAGTTGACTATTAAAAAGAAAAGCTGAACATCAGTTCAAATAATATTAATAAAATACAAAATAGAATTATATTTGTTCTCTTTTTTATGTAATATTTATTTAACCAGGAAAATGTGACAAAATGAAGTGTAACAGGGACATATATATAGGCCTGTATATATATATAATGTATATAAATGCCTCCTCATTTTAAAACACTACAGTACGACACTGATATGTACACACATACATACATATACATATACAGTATATATAGCAGATCCTGACAAAACACAAAACTACAGACAAATGAGTCAGGAAGGATAAGTAGAGAAATTGTCTGTTGCCACCACCTGCAAAACGATTGCCTTTTGGGGGGATGTCTTGCTGTTACCTCTCCAGTGAACCAGTTGTCACTTTCATTTGCACCAAAGCAGGTGAAATTGATTCACAATCACTTATACTTGGACAGATATCCCTAAAGTTTAAATGACTTGGTGTTATACTGTGATGATTAAGAGTTCCCTCATTTTTTGAGCAGTGTGTAAATTGCATATAAAATGTATATTAAAAAAAAATCTATAAATATGTAAATAATTTTTCTGTCTACTCATCCACAGATGAATACAGTTTTTAGCAGGAAAAACATCCAATCAGCTAACCATACTTCATAATAGAGAGTCTGCGTTGGTGCTTTGAATATGATAATGCATGTAAAGCTGCTCAGGAGACAATATAATGTTGCCAAAGCTGTACTACAAAACAGGCATTTTACATCTAACAAAAGAAGCATGTTTCAAACAGAAGCTTGCATTCTATTCTATCTTAGAGAGAGAATTCATTTACATGTAAATAAAACCTAATGAAAAGACTCCATTTGTTATTCCTCCTACAGATGTCTGCCTGGTCCAGCATTTCAGAGTGATGTAAGTTCAACACATATCAATAACACAGTTTATTCAAACATTTAAGTTGGTGCAATTACCAACAAGCTTACTTAAAATTTGATTTAGATGTGTCTGTCTCTAAAATTGTAAAATAAATTAAAAGTGAGACCATCAAAGATTTAATTGTATGTAAATCCCACAACTCAAAGAAATGTGGGTGACACAGTTTGAAAAACAGTGAATGCAAAGTTTCAACAACTGATAAAAGACAGAAATATGAATACTATTTTAAAACAAACTGTTAAAATAACCCAAAACAACAACATGCACATAAAAAAATCTTTAAAGCAGCAGTAATTTCTAATAAACTTACAGAGTGGTAAAAGTCCTCTGTTCTCCATGGACCTGTTGTGTGAAGTGTCATCACTGAAACAACGAGAAGTACTGTCTGTGTGTGTGTGTGTGTGTGTAATGCCAGATGCCTCATCTAACAGCATGTGAACAGCCAGCTTAATCCTTGCACAGGCCTCCTGTTCCCAACAATTCAGACAATGACCTTACACCCTCACACACAAACAGAGAGAATACAGCTGATCATTATTTCAGACGCTTTGTCTTCAGTAGTGTTTAAAGCTGTTTAGTGCACTCAAACATGCCCCTTTTTCACCCCAGAAAGCCTAACAGTGACAAGCAGTCTCTACTTATACATGCATAAGAACAGAGCAGGTGGCGACTAATGAAGTTTGTGTGTGTGTTTGGCTGTAGGCTAGACCAGTGCAGCTGGGAGAGTGTTTAAGACAGTTGAACTCAGGGCTCAGAGATGAGCCCATAAGGACAGAGCCCCTGCTTTCTGATCACTGTAATCATCAGCATGTAGAAAAGAATTTCCCAAACCTTCAGGAACATCTGATCAAAGTATTTCAAAAAAGATCTGATGAGTGTAGTGATCTCAAAGAAACAACATTCCCAACCGTTCAAAAGTTTGAAGTCAGTAAGATTCTTTTATTATGCATAAAACTAATTAGAAGTAAAATAAATATTTTGTAATATAACCATTATTACTATTTTAAATAAATGTTTATATAAAAGCTGACATAATTTTTTTTGTATGTTGTATTTATGAAAGAATCCTGGGGGAAAACAGCAACATTGTTTCCTCAAAAATATTAAGCAGCACAACTGATTTCAACATTGATAATAATAAGAATGTTTCTTGAGTACCAAGTCAGCATATCAAGGCTTGTTCACACCGGGACAAATAACGCTCGCGATTATCGCCGACGTATAACGCCTTGTGACTAAACAAAGGGCGCCAATGTGAGTGTGCACACCGATGCGCAAAACGCGAGGCATAAAAGCGTCTCATGCTGGTCTCATTGGTGTCTAAACTAGGGTTGGGCCGATAGACGATGCCATCGTCCATCGCCGATGGCTGACAGCCATCACGATGTTAAGCTGACATTGTGATTCCTTCCCCCCCACCACCCCCTCTCCCACAATCCACTGCATCCCAGTTCCGTGTTCGGAAAGGAAATGAAGTGTACTACAGAAACCCTAAAGGGAATAAATAGCCTGCAAGATGGGAGGATTCAATAAAATATTCAACCCTCTACATTGCGAGTAAATCACTCGCATATGCGACTAAATCTTCACTCTGGGTGACTAAATTATGTCTAATATTAGCCAATTGCTAATAAATTCTCAGATTTTACTCGCCAGTGTGAGTTGGAGGCTAAGTATAAGTTTAGCTCAGATATATTTTCACTCGCCGAACACTCTGACTGAGCGCTTCAGAGTTTCTCTCCTTACTGTATGTTGTAAGTGAACTTTCATGTACTGTAATGCAACAGGCTACCGCTAGCAAACGGCTAACCTTTTAGTGGCTACGTAGAACGCGTTATTTGTTTCACGCTCCGGGCACAACCCTAACCCTAACCCCCACCCCCACCCCCCGATGTCATCGTCCATCACGATGTTTCACTGCAGACACCGTCCGATGCCAATTTGGTAGACATCGCCCAACCCTAGTCTGAACACAAAGGGCTTTATGACAAACGCGACAGCGACTACAAAAATCTCGATAAGAGGGAGTTGTTATGGAGGGGTATTGCAGATCAAACAGGATTCGATGTGTACCGGGGTATTTCTGTTTTTCATTAAACGCCACCTAATGTCAGGGAGTGAATCTGCACGTTCACTCGGCTCATCACCAGTGAAAATCGCTTGGGTATGAACACAAAAGATGCGTCGAAAAACTTTGGCGATAAGCACGCACGATAATCGTCCCAGAGTGTATGAGGCTTTAGAATGATTTTTAAAGGATCATGTGACACTGAAGACTGGAGCAATGCCTGCTTTGCCATCACAGGAATACATTTAAAAATCTATTAAAATAGAAAACACCTATTTTAAATTGTAATAATATTTAAAGGGGTCATGAACTGAGAAATCTTGACATATAAAAGGTCATTGTATTATAAAAACATCCTGTAAGTTTCAGAACTCAAAACTTTCTCGTTAGTCTAAAAACAGATTGGCTTATATTGAAGCCAATCTGCCAAAACAACAGGTTGTGGAATGTGCCACTTTATGGCATAATAATGTGGCTAAACACCACCTCTGCAGAAGATCAACGCCTACTTCTACATCACTGCCAGTTTAGCCCCGCCCACCGATTCACACACGTAGTGGGTAAATAACGAGAGAGGCAAACGCAGGTCTACGCAGAAACTAAACGATAAAGATGGCTCCAAAGACAACAAGACGCTGTGCAGTGCCAAGTTGCCTTCCTTCTGATCCTAACATTAGGAAAGAGTTCATTTGTAATGAAGATCCAGACCGCATCAGTAAGAACTTGATCCTTTGTTCACCTCATCTTACCACAGATTCGTTTACAAACCAAGCACAATTCGACGCAGGATTTTCAGAAAGATTGAAACTAAAAGATGATGCTGTGCAGATTTACTTTGGATCACACCACACAAGTGTGAGTAATTGTTTTTACCATGTGGTAACTATTGCTTTGTCTATTATTACAGATCTTTTGATAAGTACTGAGTATTTATGCATTTTTAACATAAATCATAGCAGCGTTCATCTGTGAAGGATGTAGGCTGTCAAACATACACAACTGTTAGCCAATCATAGCAGTGACCATTTACTTCTGAGTCTACAATCCGCCACGCCTATTCAAACAGAGCGTTCCAATGAGAGGGGTCAAAACAGGGCATAAAATAGCCTACTACTTAGGTTTTTTGATGTAAAAAATATTGATTACATTATAAGTGGACCTCAGAGAACAGTACAAAATAACAAAAAAAGGCAGTTCATGAACCCTTTAACAATATTCAGGGCTCCAGACTAACATTTGAGAGCAGTGGCACCAGCACCACCAAGTTCTACAGATGGTGGCGCCAGGAGCAGATTTCGTAGCGCTGGGGGTGGTGTGTGGGAGTATTAAAATATAGATCATTTAATCATAAGATTACTATTGTTTTGCATTAATAAGTGCAGTTACTAATAATATTACATGTTCATTTCTTGTTTATTTTTCTTTTGTTT
>NW_015633562.1:258226-304963 GCF_001515625.1 Sinocyclocheilus rhinocerous
GTTTGTTTACCACAAAATATATTTTGGTCGTCCCATTAAAAATAACATTCAAACTGGATCATTTTAGAGCGTTAAAGTGCTGGAAATAGTTGTGTGAAATGCTTGAAAGTCATTGAAAAGTGCTTGAATTTCTCTCTCAAAAGGTTGTACAAACCCTGAAATGAATGGTGTAATGCATTCGACTATTTCTACCACAACACCATGGTTACATTTAGCGTTACCGCTTCTGGTTTCCTGACGTATGTCAGCGCTGTTTATAACAGAGAATTCTGTGCAGAATTTGAATGATTCTCACTAGATCTCGCAGTAACCTTATCATTGTGCGGCGAATTCAAAAGCTTCTCACTGGATCTCGCAGCACTGTTGCATCTGTGCAGTAACAGTGTGGCAAAGCTTGAGTTAAGATGCATACAAAATGTACTTTTATTAACAACATTAACAGGTGCAAAATCAAATTTTTATATAGAAAAATTATATATTCCATTCTTATTAAATGTACAATTATTCTTCTAGTATATGGAACTGACCAACTTCAGTGATTATGTGTGAATTAGTAGAAAATTGAAGAAAAGTTAGTTTTTCAAGGCACTTTGTGATTTTTCTTACTTCATACACAAAAAAGTGTAAAATTCTGACAAAATCTGATTTCTTGATGATTTTATATTTTATAATAGTGATTTTATCATTTCAAAATATAGAGAAAAAGTAGAAATGGATGACTAATAAGCCAGTAAGTGCTCCACTGCTGCGATCTACTGGTTATAATTGTGATTTGATGGGGGGTTTTTTTGGCAATTTTACATAAGTGTTTGTTTACCACAAAGTATATTTTGGCCATCCCATTAAAAATAACATTTAAATTGGAGAGCTCGGACAAGTTTGTTTGCGTCGCGGTCAAAGCTGATAAACGGTCCGCGCTGCGCAGCTGAAACGTAGTGCGGTTTAGTTTCGCTTTCGTTTGCTGTTTGATGTTTTCTTTCTGCAAAAGAAATGGCAGCGCTTATGAGTTGGACAACGCGATGGTCGCACCAGTGACCGCTCACAAAAATTAGTTGCACCGGCAGAAAAAATGGTCGCAGTCTGGAGCCCTGATATTAAATTTTTACTGGAAATTTGATCAAATAAATGCAGCCTTGTTTTTTTTTTAAATTTCTTTTTTTTTTTTTATCATTCTGACCCAAACCTTTGAATGGTAGTGTTATATCAGCAATTAGCCACCCTGCTTTTTAGATACTGGTATCAACATTATGCATTCATTCAAACAGAGCAGTGTGTTTTAGCAGATGGCCTTAGAAAGTCTTTTTGGGACAAATCCGTTAAATAAAAGGCTTGTCATCTGCTAATCGGGCATTATGAATCTGTTCAGATGGAGTCTTGACAGCATACTGGCTTTCAAATCCCTTTGAAACAATTATTACATAGTGGATGGCTTTCAGTTCATATCTCATCTAGAAAAATTATTAACCCCTTCGGACCCTGCGTCCATTGAAATGGACATCACATGATTTTTTGTTTAAACCAATAAAATTGTATGTTTTCATAATATCGTAATCAACCAATCACAATGAAGATATGACTCCTAACTTAATCTGATTGAGCTACAGGCATCACAAAAGAGAGACATGACTAACCAACTAGACAAGAAGAGGAGGAAGTCCTCATTTTACCTTTTATATGCAGATTTATGTTTATGGTAGCCCCATCAACTTGCACCTATTATAAAATTAAGACTATCAAATGATAATATTCAAAGTTATTTTGAAGATCTTTCAGAGTTGCAGAACACAGGATTAAAAAAAAAAATTTATGTCCATCGCAATGGGCATCAGGTCTTGAAAGATATCAGCAGCACCTCATGAATTAGTTGTATAACAGGTTGAGAAATTTGTGGAAGCATTTCAAAGCTAAATACAGAGCTACAAATTCTAATGTTAATGTTTTATGAACATTGATGTTAATTAATTAAATTAATATTAATACGATTTCATTTATGTCATCAACGTGACCATAGCCTGTCAATCAACTTTGTATTGGTTTTAGTGAGAAACAGCCATAGTGGATGTGAGATCAGTGAATACACAGCAACACACACACACACACACACCCTCCACACACACTGATGCCTTGATGCTATAATGCTCACAATCATATATCCATCAAAACCATCAGCAAGTACACATAAATCCATTCACATACACACAAAGACATTTATACATATACTCAAATTCACCCACTTCAACCAACAAAAAGGATCAAACTGGATTTTTTGAGACTTCATATCATCTTACCTTTTTTTCCACATTCTTACTGCATTGTTCATTCTTTTAGTATGTGTTCTTTTCAAAATCGTAAACAGTAGTTCAACTATAGTGCACAAGCTCTACCATATTATGTATGGTTAAAATATGGGGATTTTTATTTTTCTTCAGTCCTGGTGTCCATTATAGTGGACATGAAACAAATCGTGTTTTTTAGACTTATTGGAGAACAGCAAATATCAAGTGGATAAAGAAAATGTTGTTCAGTGAGAAAAATTCAGGTCTGAAGTTAACTCACTTTCACCACTGACTGCACAAGAATGAAAATGGGCTGAAAATGATGTTTGAAATCTGCAGTTAAAAAAAACTTTAGCTGTTCACCATGACAGAATTACACTTGTCAGCTATGTGGATTTTGGACATGTCACAAAATTGAAGATTTCAGAACTACAAAAGAAACTCTGCAGTTAATTAGTCAGCTCAATCTGTTAATTAATCAAGTGTTTGTTCATTGCAAACACTCAGTCTCTAAGAGACCTTCTCTGAAGTTCAACCACGGTGGGCATAGCTGGCATGTTAGATGAGATGAGTTGTGACATAAGCTAAAGACTGTGCACCTGGTGCTTACTATTGCAGCCCAAACAATTTACAAGTGGCTGACTACAGGACAGGACTGGAAACAACTCAATTTGCCAAAACACAGATAGCCTCAGCATCAGACTGCACACCCACAAACCACAGTCGGTTCACTGCTCATCTCTGCATATTGCACACATCACTGGAAATTAGAACTGGAAAGCTTTCTCGCTATATAGCAAGTTCTTATCTGATTGGCTGACTTTGACAAGTTTGATAGATTTAAACTATATTTAAAGTTTTCTTTGAGGTAAACTGAATATCCACATATTCAAAAGTTCAAAAGTTTAGGGTCAGTAAGATTTTATTATTTTTTTTTTTTTAAAGAAAAGAATACTTCTATTCAGCAAGGACACATTAATTTAATCAAAAATGACAGAAAAACATTTAGAATTTTTTTTTTTTTTTAAATTCTACATTTCTATTCATCCAAGAATCTTGAAAAGAAGAAAATGTATCACAGTTTTCACAAAAAATTAAGCAACTATATTCAACATTGGTAATAATAAGATATTGATAACGATAAAGATATAGTTCTAAAAATCTTTTCAATATTAAAGATTAGCAGAGTCCACACCACAGCTATAATGATAAAGGCACAGAGAAACTATTTCGTTGGAATCATTTTCAGAACGATTTTTTCCAGCTGATGAAGATAAAAACATTGACAGCCAATCAGAATCAATCCTGCTATAACGAGCTCAAGAATTTAAAGCGGCAGACAAGCGTGCGCTTGGAATAAACAGACAATATCGTCCGCTGGTGTGGATGATAATATAGTTATCGTTCTTGGTGTGAACGGGCCTTAAGACTGGAGTAAACAGTCCAAACAGTGGCATACCTACGAGCAGAACTGTTCATTTAGCTTTTCCCCCACGGAATATTGATGAAATAGTCAGGAAGGGAGACTGGAAAAAAATGAGCCACTGGGTAAGATAAATTACCATTTGTTGTAAGGCAATCATACACAGAATAAAGCATGTGGCATTTTCAGGAAGAAGAACTTCAACCTCTCTTTTACATAGTAATTTATGTCCAAAAAATTTTATATTTAATCAAAATACAACACCTACTACAAAAGATGAAATATTTTATTAGTTTAGCTGCATCTCACGTGACCATTATCTGACATTAGAACATGCAAAAATGTTGTTAAATTATATTAACTTCAAATCTCAGTGGGTTCTTCAAGTAAATTGTTTAGGTCAAATAGATTCAACTGACAAAAAAAGTTTGTGAATCCCTGCATTAAACTATTCAAGTTGTTTAAAAAGTGTTGATTGCCAAAGATGTACAACACTTAGAAAATTTTAACTGGTATAATATTGGCATAATAATGCAAAGAATATATTCAGGATTGGTTCTAACTAGAGAATGCAATGATTCTGATTAGCTGTTCTAATTGTATCCATTTTCAGCAGAGCTTTAGTTAGGTGAGGTACCAGATACAATGAGGAAATATCTTATCTGCTTGGTTTCCAAGGCAACCAGAAAGAAGAACCAGAAAGATTCATATTCATAATCACATCGGTCTATGCATAAACTCCCTTTCTTTCCAACCCAGACCAACCCACAGAAACACAGAGTGTGTGCACACACTCTCATTCACACGCTACAGATCAGCAGCTGTTCCACTCTTATGTAATGGATGGATGGTGTGGGCTCAGGGCTGTAATCTCACTCCTCTCCAGAGAGCGATTATTCCAGCTCCTTATGCTACCCACCACTGCATACCAACACGCATGCACACGCGCGCACACACACACACACACACCCCTCCTTATCTCCTGACGCAGACTCCCGCCTCTGTGATTTTACATGATTCATAAAATCCCTTTCCTTTCTGAAAATGGCCTTTGCATTGCAATGTGTTACAACTGACACATATAGAGCTGTTGTAAAACATGAATTTACAAACATGTTGTAAAACAAAGTATTTCAGGGCGGCAGTTTAGATAAATTCATTACTATAAATAAAATGCATCCATATCAATGGGATAATTTAAGAAAGAAATGGGGGGGGGGTGCCATGAATGGGTGCCATCAGAATTAGAGTTAAGACAAAACAAAAGCATCACAATAATATACAATTAATCCACATGACTCCAGACCAACTTTTATGTCTTGTGACGAGAAGAGCTGTGTTTATAAGAAACAAATTCATCAAGATGTTTTTAACTTCAAACCGTTGCTTCTGGCTACAATACGGGTCCTCTTTGTCCATTGAAAAAATATTGCTATTGGACTTTTTCACTAGAGGAAGCATTATTATGGATTATGTTATGATATGATATTATATATGATCTTATTACTTAGGGCAGAATCAACAAGGTAAAGTTAAAACAACCTTAATAATGGATTTTTTTTCTTACAAACAGCTTTTCACATTAATTGATGTACTGTAATTGTGTGGATTACTTGTAGATTATGGTTATGTCTTTAACAGCTTTTTGGACTCTCATTCTCACGGCACCCATTTACTGCAGAGAATCTGCTTGTGAGTAGAGATGCACCGATTGACCGGCCAGTGATCACGTCTTGCGATTCCGGGCCGATCCTTTTATTGCCAGCGGCGCCGGCAATGACGTCACAGCCACGCACACACTCACAGTCGCGTGTAAATATGTCGTTTCGCGTGAGAAAGATTCTAATTTTAATTGCATTCATTGTAAACAGCGACTGATAATGTATTTATGTTGTGCCAGATGATGCTTGCACAGCCTGAGTGAGTGTGTGAGAGAGACAGCACACACAAAGTAACTCAGAAATTTATAGATGCATACTGCGGTAGAAAAAAAAAAAGATATTTACAAAATATGATTTAGGTAAGCAACATTATACGGCCATGATGTTTCCTCGAATATCAATCAAAACACGACTGCAAAGTGACACTGATTTTATACAATAGTATTTCAATAAACAAGAAGTTAAAATTAAGTGACTTAGATTTAAGACAAAATATTGACTGTTTTTGCTCAATTTCACTGATGAAAATAGTTCCGATCAAAGCCACAGCAGAACTGTTTTGTGTCTCCAAGCAACAAACAGAGGTGTTTCGTTACTGAATGAATCCACATCTTTGAACGAATCGAGTGATCAATGATTCAGTGGCCCATTCATAAGGACAGTCACTTGCCTCGTTTCTGAATGAATCAGCCATTTGAATGAATCGGTTAAATTAATGAATAAATGACTCACTCATTAAAACAGACACTTGCCGCCACCTACTGGTAGTTTAGTCATATTTAAAAGTATCATTGCATTTTTTTCAACATTTATTTGTGCTTAAAAAATATCTAAAACATTAATCTTATAAAATTATTTATGCATTTGAAATTTTGCAGTGTAAAATAAAAAAAATTCTGTGTAAATGCATCTAATGCCACTTCAGATGCAGCTTCTGTTACCTCAGCAGTGGAAAGACAGAGTTTGTTAATACTAATTTCATTTGAATGGTAACAACTCTACAGTTTCTTATTATTCTAACTGGATTAATTGAAACAAAGTAAGAATTTGATGTGAAAGATGACACATTTAATAAGGTTAGGGGGGGGAAATGACCATTAATAAACATAGTGGGAAATGACATCTGTTTTGTTACATACAGCAACTCATTTTAAGTTAACTATTTATTCCTCTTTCCAGTCACAGAGCACTTTATTTTGAGAGTTAAGTGAGAGAAAATTTGTAACAGTCCAGATTGGGGGAATTGTAATGTTCAATCATTTCTTTTGTTATGTAAATAATTTTTGCATTGAAATTTGCATAGATTTTTGTTTGTATATGCTGTCAATTATAGTTCTTAGAAAGAAAATTGGCAAAAATCGGTATCGGCAGGTCACACTTCCAAAAAATCCAAGTGCATTTTCTGCAGATTTTCATTTTTGGGTGAACTATTCTTTTATGTTTATGTACAGTGCCACTAATGATTAGAGAATGTGATGGATTTGATAGTCTTACAGAAAATAAGGTTGATTCCCTGGCAATGCCTTCTTTTGGTTTAGTGAGATGAAGATAAAATCTCAGGACTGATACACATCAGATGGCTCTTTTTTATCATTAGCATCTCACATTTAGAAAACTGAATGTTTCTGTTCCAAAACAAACCAGTAAATTGCTCCCACTCTTTACTCTAAATACTGATGTGACATGAAGAACAGCTTGCCTCTCCCTCTTGGCATGCTGCCTCTGTCGACTCTGATAATTCTGCATTTCTCTGCTCCACCAACAAACTGGCAAAATAATGTGACTAGCTGAGATCTGTCCAATATGAAATGAATAACTGCTTCATAACAGCTGAAGATTAGCTTGTTATTAGCATGTGCAAACCATGTTTGGTTGGGACAAAGAACCCAGATTATATTATAAAAAAGTGGATGCAAATCTTTTAATGGAGTGACTGATAAATCTAAGCTGTAAAAGTTTTATCCTCCCTCACTGTGAAAATCCTGGAATGCCACATCTGGAAGTGGAGCATAACAAAAGCTTCAAAACAGCTGATGGAACACCATCAGATATGAGATGCCGCCATAAGCAGTTATGGAAATTCTTAACTGGTCTAATTTGCTGCAGTGCTGCCTGGTGCTCTGCTAAATTTATCTAAAATTATGCTAAATTGCATCACTACCTTTACTCATTCGTCTTCTGAAAATAAGTTTTTCTGTTTGAAGAACTGCAGGCTGCTCACTATGACACTGGAACCCTTTCTGCTGAAGGTCTGCGTTACCATGGAGACAGCCAGAGATTGCACATTTCATATGATACTTATCTTAAAAGACTATGACAGGTGTAAGTCTGACTCACAGAGCTGCCTCACACTTCCTGTTCTTCATAATTACATCCTAAACCAACACTAGCTTAAAAGGGCCATTTCAAAGTCAAGTAGAAAAGTTTTAGTTGAAGTACATTCGATCATTTCATTCAATATGCAAACCGTGTTGTTTTAAAGACACCCTCCACTGACATCAGATAGCGTTGTGTTTGAAAGTTCTTTCAATTATACATCACAGAACTCAGAGAAATGCAGAAGTGCATTCATATTAAACATCATGTCTGATACGGAAAAGTGGCTTGTTCTTAGGCCTGTCGCAATAATCAATATATCAACTTATCGCACAATATATGTACATGACCTCAATCATTTTTGGTGACGCAATATATTGCCCATTATATTTACATAATAATTAATGTCACCATGTTTTTTGCATTCCACTTGCGCCTGTGTCTTTTGCAGCTTCTCGTAAAAAGAAGGTCCGGAAAAATCTGTAGATGCAAAAATCTAAGTTATTTGTGAATTTTTCTTTTTTCTACTTGTTACTTTGCACTTTTTGTTAGAAAATGTTTATTTACTATTTATTCAAGTTTTTTAAGGTATCTTAATATTTAAGATATCTGTAATAAAATATTAAGGGATCTATAATATTTTGATACTTGATTTCCATGATCTAAATATGCTTACGAATTAAAAGTTTGTTGTCATTTGGAAGTGCCTTCATGCAAATAGAAAACATTAGAAAAATGAAAGAGTGAAATATATATAGTGTATTCAGATGGTATGAAATGTATTTTAATGTATTTTATTTCTTTCATTTTTTTATTCAACCCTAAAAGATATGATTCATTAGTTCTGTCAAAGCTCTACATTCTCTGCCCAGACAGACCTAAAGAACTCCCTCTGCTGGAAACACAGACTTACGACAACAGCATGAAAACAGCAACCCAACCACCACTGCACTGTACATCGAATTTAGGCTACTTAATAAAAAAAATAATAATAATAAAATAAATCTAAAGGCATTAATTTAGATTAAATGCCTATATTTATATCTATACAAATATAATTTGACCAGTTAATTAATATTTTTAACCATTAGAAAATACACTGTAAATACTATATATTTTTGTTATTGTTTACATTTAGTGAAAAGTTTTGTGTGAATTTTAATCGTTAGCTGTCATATTTTATTATACTTATTCTTAGTTGAGCTGCTGTTTTTTTGTGCAATAATGCAACATAAGATAAAACAATCCACTAGATTTTAGACAATAAACAATAAACAGTAAGTACTATTTTTAACTAACGAAATACTAACTAATCTAAAATATTTCAAACCTCAATAACATTTACATCATGACCAGTTATGGGGGCCTGACAAACCATTGATTCTGTGAAAAAATATCCGAATCAAATAGGCTGGTTTCAAACAATATTCCCCCAAAATTCCACAAGATGGCAACATTATTCTCTTTAAATGAAGAGGACTGGAGCCCCACTGCCATAATTGAGCAGAGAAACAGAAGTGGGCTCTGCAGTTACTGTGTGGTTGTACTTTGGAGCTAAAGGCTTGGTAAGGAAAATATTCACATTACATTTGCATCTTTAGACCAGCATTAATATCTTCCTAGAAGCTCTATTGTCCTTGAGGGCATCTAATAATTTACAGCCATCTGTTTCAGAGGTGGGGCCAAGGCTGGTATTCAACCAAATGCATGTGGCATCACATTTCTGTAAACACTGGCTTATTATAAACTCAAATTATACTATAAAAAAAAAACACATAGGTTGGCTGTTTATCCACACGCCAAGATTCAAAGTCATAAAAAGCAAAATGTGAAAAAGAGTTTTACACTAGAGTTTAAAGGAACACAAAAAAGTTAATTGTCATTTACGCATCCTAATGTCACTCCACATCTAATTTTGTTTGTCCATCATCTATTTCAAAGCTTGACAGACATGGTCACTGTAAACTAAACCGTTGTTTTATGGCAAGAGCTACATAACGACTGCAATAAATTCTACATGTGTTCCACAACAACAACAGCGTACAGGTTAGCACTGATGACTAGGATTTCATTTCTGGGTGAAGCTTTACTGTAGGCATGCAAAAATAACATTAAAGAAATATTCAATAAAATAAAATGAAAACAGACATCATGGTATGATGTAATTCTCCAGATTTTCTGTTCTGCGTAAATATAATAAACATAAAAGATTCAGAATGTTAATTGAATTACCATCTAAAACCTTTTGCAGTCTTTTTAGGAAAATGCATATCAGAGTTTCAAATAAAACTTCATCATTAACTTTTAAGGACACAGCCTCAATGTATAAACAATCTGTAACAACACCTCTGTGATCTATGCTCCCATTAACACAGCTCATACAACGTGTCGGAAAACTAGTATCCTTACTCATATAATCACTCAGAACACTCACTCACTATCTTCACAACTCTCACAATGCTGCTTTTCCCAATAAAACTTAGTCACAAAACACACTATGAGCCACTGATCTCAGATCTGGGTCAGACATTTACCTGACATTCACTGACAAACAGTATTACACTGACCTGTAATTAGAGCCAACGCTCTCTGACAAAAGTCCTCACCCAGAGTCCTCCAATTTGAGGCATGGCTTCCACCACCATTTGAGGCACATAAACTCACGTCCACTTGTTAAGGGAAATAAACAGGAAGAGACAAATTAAAAAGGGAGAAAGGGAGAGAGAGAAAAGACGGAGAGAGAGGTCCAGCATGCTGCTATCACAAAGCAGCAGGATTAACAGTGGAGAGCATGCTACAGGGAGACTAGATTATTCTAGAACAGGACAAAAAAAAATCACTGCTAATCTTATTCTTCCTTCAAAGAGTTTTTTAAACTGTCAAATATTCAAGTGTAAAATATTTGAAGTGAACGTGTTAACCATAAAGTCACAATGAAATCAAACTTTCAATCAAAATTTCTCATTCCATAGAAATTACTTTGTTTATGGCTGACACCCCCATTCCCTCTTTTAACTCCTCCCCTTCAAACTTCTGAATAGATTTTGGTACATAACGCCCACTTTGCACAATCCAATCAATTCCCGATGTATAAATTCCTATTCCACATTTTTTTTCCCACATTCTGTTTCTCTCTGAATTACGCTAAATTATAGTAGTAAAATGGATTTGCGAATGCTAACATGAATTAAGCAAGAACAACACACACTCACACATACAGAGACACAATAAATGATCTAATTCGGACTTTGTAATCCTTATTGGATCCTGCTGTCTATGACACAAAGCCAGACTAAACTTTTGATGTGCATTCTGGAACTCTAGAAACTGTAGCAGAACAGTTGTATTGTTCTAGCTGTGGAACTTGGACCAAATAGAGATTGCTACTCGCCATCCATCCCCTGGTGTCAGGAACTCCCCCTCCTGCAAGAGTAACAGATCTGATTACAGTTTAGCAGAAGGAGCAAAAAAAAAGCTTCTCATGGGACGGTCTCTCTGTGAAACAGGAGTGCGCCGTCATGGCTCTTCTGAAGGAGCAAAAAAAAAGCTTCTCATTGGACGGTCTCTCTGTGAAACAGGAGTGCGCCGTCATGGCTCTTCTATTAAGAGGGCAGTGTCCAACCTTGTTCAGATGACAGTGACAAATAGGGCCCATTAAAAACCTCTATGGAACAAATTGGCATTGTGGTTGGTTTCACGATTAGACCGCAGTGGCTCAGTATCTAAAGGATTCCAATGAGCAGCTGTGATCTCATCAAAAAGGACAGACTCTAAAAAAAGACAGAGCCATTACAGAGAACTTTTGATTCAAACAGTAAAATACTATAATGATCTGAACTCGGTGTGATACAACCTTATAGTAACCTCGCAGCTTTCCTGCCACAAATAACACAGGCCATTTCATTTAGGCTATTGTGTACTGCCAAAGCTACCATAACTACTACTATAATGTTCTGTAGATCAAAATGTCAGGGCCTTTAGGGTTCCAAACCATCAGAATCTCAAGGTACCAAACCATTTTTATTTCAGATTTTTCTTCATGAAACACCGCAAGTGAACCTGCACACTCAGAATGGATTTTCACAGAATTTTCAACCTATGCTGTCAGGTATACATGTTTCCTGGTGAAAGCGAGAGTAGGTTAAGCAGTTAAGAGGCTGCACTTCTCTGGCATGATGGCAAACCGTCCAGATTACACTCATGCTAATGCCTTCTAAGATGATTACTGCTATTTCAGGCAGTGACCTTAACCTTTAACAGCATTTTACAGAAAATCAACAGAAAGGGGACAAGTTTGACAGATCTACATGATTGTTTAAATTTGATTTTAGTATCAAAGATGCAAGCTAATTATACAGTTAGGTTCTAAATGCATTAGGTGGAGTCATCTGTGAATGACTGCAAGAGGGCAGCAAAGAACGTGAAGGCCTGTTAGGATCACGTCACCTTTTCCAATTAATAGAAAGCAATCTGCCACAAACACAATCAGTGGGTTGAGGTAAAGGTCGGAGAAGAAAAAAAGGAATTCAGGTTATGGACAGGAAAAAGAAGGCAATATTTCACAAATATTACACTATCCAAGGCTAAATCCCTGCGCCCAGATCATAATACCACAGCACCAGCAATTAAACACACAACTATGATTTAGCATATTGCATCTAAACACACTGTTTTTTAATTACGCAATTTTTCTGCATGACTAATTCTCATCCAACTCAGTAAAAGCTTTAAAGGGGTCATATGATGCTATTTTAAAGATCATTATTTTGTGTATTTGGTGTAACAGAATATGTTGACATGCTTTAATGTTCAAAAAACACATTATTTTTCAAATACTGTACATTATTGTAGGTCCTCTATGCCCCGCCTCTCTCAAACACGTCGTTTTCAACAAAGCCCCCTCCTTTGACAAGCGCAGTCTGCTCTGATTGGCCAGCTGACCCAGTGCATTGTGATTGGCCAAACACCACAAGCGCGTTGGAAATGTAACGCTCCTTACCATAATCGCTTCAGCTTTCAAAGTAAATATCAAGACAGTTAATAATGTCGTTAGTTTTACCATCAGTGCGAGAATCAAAGTTACGCCTTCTTTCTTTGCGTGCACATATGGGCGCATTGTGCTAATATTTCCACATAGTGACGTAGATATGTGGGGCGTGTTAGAACGAGGCGGATTTGAAACTTTAGTCTTTGCAACTTTACAGATCTTCTTTATGCACCAAGAGCTTGTAACACTCCAAAGAGAAAGGAAAACTTGAAATCGCATCATATGACCCCTTTAAAACCTAGAGCTAAAGTCATAGCAAGCATAGGGCCTTGATTAGAAAATCTTGGCAAATGCAGCTAAAACATAAGTGTACGATTAAGAAATTCTGCATTAAAGTGCTTCTATGACCGACTACCATTTAAAGCAAAAGCTGTAATTTTCACAAAGCTCTGAATTACTTCCTACACTTTCATGAAAACCTAAGGAATATTTACATAAAGCAAATATATAAACAAAGCAATTTTTTTCAAAGAAATAAGAAAGTACTTCATGGTGTTTAGGGCTGCCACTAACGACTATTTTTATTTAGATTAATCTATTGACTAATTTATCGATTAATCTAAACGATTAATTTCCCACCAAAAAAAATCAACAATTTTACTTAAGAATATTTTATTAAACTATATTTCATTAAACCAAATGAAATCCAAAAGTAAAAAAGTAAAATACAACATAAAGTGCAAGAAGCAAGTGTCCATCTCATAGTCCAAATCACTGAAATCAGAGTTCAGTATTATAGTGTAAAAAATTTAATGGAACTATTAAAATGGAATCCAGAAAATAATGGAAAACAGAATTTGGTAAAGACAAAACTGTAAAACTCAATTAATTAAGACAGACTTTTTGATTAATAACATTTAATTTAACCATTAAAACGGAGTATAGAAAAATTAAAATGGAAAAAAAATTGGAAATAAAACACATTTCATAGTGCCCTATAATTATAATAAATTTTTTTGTTTTAATAAAAATATGTAAGTGAACAATAGCCTTTAAATTACTTAAAATACATATTATTATTGCTTCATTGCTATTATATAAGTTCAAATAAAGTATCAAAAGCAAGAAGTCATATGGTTTTATTGAACAAAACTGTTAAAATACATAATGTATTATAAACAAACGTCCGTGAAATGCGCCACTTCCGGTATTTTGCCGGCTATTCGACGCGAGCAAAATGAAGTTGAGGATTTTTAAAAATCGAATAGTCGAATAAAATCGACGAATCGCGACAGCCCTAATGGTGTTACATTTACACTTACATTTCTTAAAAGTGAGCAAATGCACTCAGCTACAAAATCAAAACCAGTTAGAAAAGACGAGCTGCTGATCTGACCATTGGTCACCCCGCACTGCACATTTCTGAGTTTCTTTGCTAATTGATCGAATTAACCTTTGCTTTAGACCAGAATAAATATCCGCATCCTGGTGAGAATGTTAACAGACTGTGACAGCACAGTGGTCCAACTCATTACAGAAATTATAAGACAAGACGTTATGTTCCAGATTCCAGAATCATCAATTGTACATTCTATATTCAACTAACGAAGTGTCTAAACATTTAATAACATACTAAGAGGAAATCATGGAAGTCAAAACCACCTCACTTATACTTACTAAAAGCACATGAGAGCATTTGTCCTTAAGCTGCATTTGACCTTGAGTATGAACCAATCAAGATTCAAAACCAATCTGATTCTCCTTTACCGAAAAGACAAAAGCTTGCCTTGCAGAGATTTGAGCTTATGAAGAACACGTTTAAAATACCAGAGGCACAGAGAAGCATCTCCTGCCACATCAGCAAGGTTAAAAATAACTTTATTTCAGAAAAAAGCCCTAAAGTGGCAGAATGTGCCCACTGCTTAAGAATGAACTATGAGCAAATGTCACATCAGCAGACAAAGCACATGCAACCTTAATGGAACAAATAATAAAAATGAAAACATTGACCTCAAGACATAAAAACATTGTTTTAAATTAGAACAATAAACATTAGAACACTCTTGGCGTGAATAAATTCAAGCAAATATCCTAAAAATCAATTTGAGTAACATTTGTATGTTGCTGAAAAAATCACTTATAAATAACTTTATTTCGCATCTTGTGCTTTCATTTACCTATTTCCCTATTAAAAAGAAAAATTACTCTTTTTACAAACATAAGCTTACCTATGAGAGCCTGGAAAAGACTGCTTTTGAAAATGCCCATGACTCTTAAGATGGCAGTTTTGAGCTGTTGTTCCTCTGGTTTCTTCAGTTTGGAGCAGTAGTCCTCCAGGAGGCATATTGCCCTGGCTGTGTCTGTAAGACAGAAAAAAATGTTATGCTACTGGCATTTTTTAATACAACATTTAACATGGAACATATAACATGCATTATTATTATTTATTTATTATTACATTTATTTTTAAATAAATGTCTTTAGAGTGCTCGCTCACAAACAATAAAAATGAAAATGTATGAAATCAAAACTGCCCCTTTTTACTTTTTTAAAGGAAGAGTTCACCCCAAATATGAAAACTTCTCAGTTAGATGAGTTTATTTCTTCATCTGAACAGATTTGGAAGAATTTAACATTACATCACTTGCTCACCAATGGATACTCTGCCGTTCTAACAGCTGATATAAAATAAAAACATCACAATAATCCACACAACTCCAGTCAATCAATGAATGTCTTGTGAAGAAAAAAAGCTGCATGTTCGTAAGAAACAAATCCATCAAGGTATTTTAACTTTAAACCATCACTTCCGGCCTAAGTCCTTAATCCAAAATAATGCTTCCTTCAGTTATAAAGTCTGTCCCCTGTTGTCTTATCACATCAAAATCCACTGACATATTTGTTAAGAACTGTTTTCGCTTGTAAACGGTACTTGATCTGTGCATTTTTCTCTCCTGATTCAGACGATTCAACTGTTTCACTGCAGTAAGCAGTATTATGGATAGAGTCAAAAGCAACGTTTTGAGGTTAAAAGCATTTTGATGCATTTGTTCACAACTTTTTGCTTCACAAGATGTTAACTAATGGACTGGAGTCATGTGAATTATTGTGATGCGTTTGGCAAATTTAAATTTTTTGGTGAACTATTCCTTTAATGCACATTCCTAGTCAAACTGTGAATGATTCATTGATGCAGGGTTCACTCAGTATGTCACATTAGAAGTAAAATGAGCTGCGAATAGTGATTTGTGTTGAATTTAATGACTCAGAATGACAATCTAAACTGATAACCAAGTTTTACTTCCAATGGGACATCCTTTAAGAACACAGCAGAGAAACTGTCATGCTTTTATAACACGGAAACCAGTTAATAACGTACAGAGACCCTGATAGACTCTTTACTACTGGCACAGATCATCAGAGTGACTGAGCATGACTCAGTCTCTTAGTCACACAGACAAACAGACACTAGGGACAGGACGGGGGTTAATTCCTGTCTTCAACAGAGCCCTCTGAGCAACATAAAACTTTAACATTTAAAATACATTGTAATCAGTAACATATTTGAAAATGATTACTGTGCATGCATTAATGAGACTTCTGCTAATGATTAACTACTAGGACAATAAAATTGGAGATACACTACTTTTACAAAATGCATTAAAAAAAAGACTTGTAGACATGCATGTCGTTTAAAGAGTAACTAAAGACATAGCTGCATAACAGTCTAAAATATAAATACAATCCAGCATCCGAGATCATCCGAGGTCATATGGCAAGTTGGCCATACTTGTCTATTTTTACAGACTACAAACTTACAGCACAGTGTAATTACACTACTAGTATGCCTACATATAATTACACAGTTTTAAGTCCCTACTGCATATTTTAAGCTTAGAAGGTACAGAAGTCAAAATAAAATAAGCATAATAAAAGGCACAGCCACAACAGTCCTGCTATAATATGATCATCTTTGCCTGCTTCAGCAACCACAACATATTCACCAAAACCAGTCCTGACTCCTGACATTCTGCATTACCCAAAGACACAACTATATAAATATAACTACATGTGGAAATTGACATATGTCATGCTATATTTAAACATTTTGCACATTCTGACAAATAAACATTATGCATTCAGCTTGTATGACCTCATATCAAGAGACCGTAATATTCATACTTTCAAATAATTTTATCTTCACTAGATATGATTAAAATGATGAAAAAGAACACACAAAAAGAAATAAAATGCGTGTTCTAGGTTCTGTTAGTTGTCACCCGTAGACAATTTTTTAAAAAGTAAAAATAAAAAAAGATTTTTCAAGTTTGTAAATATATCAGATTACTAGAGAAGCTTACGTCTTGCAAGAAAATAGTATTTCAGAATTTCTATTTCAAAACTGTGACACTTGCAATTTCTTTGTAATTATTTGTGAAATTTACTAGTTATTTCTGAATAAAAATTGTTTCTACACTATTTTTTTTCAGTGTACAATTTATCTTATTCATTCATATAAATTTTAACCTGAAATAATGCCGCCTTAAAAAAAAAAGTCCACACATTATGTCAACGAGTTGTTGTATACAATAATCATGTTTTCACAATTATGTACATACGCTGATGTTTATTTCTCACCTCGTTTTCTTAAGGGCATAATTACTCCTTTATGTCCTTGTGGGATTGTCACGCATGGAAACAGCAACACAAAAGTTTCGCCCTCATCTGCTGTCAGTGTTTTTGAGAAAGTGTCACCTGCTAAAGCAGCAAGTTCCTACTCATTTCGTTGATGTAGATGTAAAAGCGAACAGAATGGCAGCTCTCGGGGTCGTTGCTTGTAATTGTCAAGTTAAACAGGAAGAGACACGCGCCGAAACATCTTGCAGAAGAAAACACATGCTGAGCGCATGACTGTCGCACATGAGAAATAAATCCATAATCCGATAGAAAGAGTGGATGTTGATCGAGTGCACCTTGGTGTGTATGAGTCCTAGAAATATCAAGACTGCTCTCCAGTGTCCATATGCTCTCGGTATTAAACTCTCTGAGGATTATTTTGCTGGAATATTCGCGCAACTACTGACTCCTTAAATGCCTTTGGTGTTTAACTACATAAACATAATTCAATCACGCTGTCCATAACACAACCCATACAGTTCTGACAAATATTAAAGGCGCAGTGACTATCTAAACTAAATCTAACCACTAGTTTTTGCCCCAAAGGGCTATATACATCAAATCACAAAGGGTCTCCAGTGCATGGCTTGTCTTGGATTAGATTCAGTCAACATATGCTGATCAAGCATTATTTTAAATCCTTAAACTGTCAATAGCAACAGTTTGATGAATAAATAAGCATGACATCCTGGTATCTCGTGCCCGTGTCAGTTGAACGATGCATGCTTGTAAACAGTTCTTCAAGAACGACTTGTTCTGTACGAGAGAATGAAGTTCACGTGTTTTGTGTTTTATTTTCCGATCCTTGAACAGAAAAAAAAAAAAAAAAAATTTTTAATTGGAGACTTTAATGATCATCTTTCTGTCCAGTTTAACGTCACTTAAAAATTCAGCTTCAAGACACAAGCAAAACCATCACCATACAGGCAAACTGGTGTGTGAAATCCAGATCTCGAGGTAGAGACAGAAGACAGATTTAACTAAACAAGGCAGGATGTATTTCCCCATGAAACCCCCAACAGCAGCCTGTCGGTGCGACGCCTGTCGGAAAACACCTGCAAGTTTCATCCAGCTTTCCGATAACGCATGGCTCCACAATTGTCTCTGTAATTAAGCCAATCTGAGCAAATATATCCCAAAGGTCCTCGTCAAATGTCCCGAAACGCAGTTAAGAACAACTTCACCTCCTTTCCCGTCATTTTTTCTGTGAATTTTCACGGCATCTTTTGCCAAAGCTGGTTTGCAGACTCTCTCTACGGTGGGTGCAGTATCACCAGCAGCATCATCACCAGTTTCGCCTTAGCAACGAGAGGGTTGACCCGCGGTGATTGACAGGGCGCGTCCACCAATGGCGTTCGTTCATTCGGTCAGTTGGCCCACGCATGGACCAATAGGAATCGCCGTATTGTTCCTGGATCTCGGGGTGAAAGTTGACTGGAACATGTGGTTAGACATGGCTGCGCCCTGCTGGCATTGAGGACCGTGACTGTTGAACAGGGGATGGAAATAATTTAGCACTTATGTAAAAGCGCATTCGTATGTAAGTATCAATCCTACTATGCATAAATGAGGTAGTGACCATGTGCAAATGAAGCTGTAAATAAATAGACAGTATTACGACTGTGTTTGACGTTCAGCTGCACATCAACACAGGCAAAACAAACCAGCTGCCATTTCGGTTGAATGAGTTACTGCTTTGACCGTTGCGATGCGTCTCTTGCTATGAGCGCTGCGTTTTTAAAATTCCATATAATGTCATATCAAGTTCAGCTCATAAAGAGGCGTCTTACTAAAATATGTCCTCTACAGAGGATTAATATGAATTTCATGGATATCCAGATAGCAAGCTGTATAGAATGTATGAAAATAATTAATAGTATAATAATACGTTGAGTTATTATTAATCTTATTCTGGAATGTAAATTAAACAAAAGCAAAACTCACTGGTCGATCAACCGCTGCAGATTTTCTTCAGACAAACCAACCGTTGATATTTAAACAGCCGAATTTCGCGCTTCAGGCCAGTGACGTTTACATGTACAGTAGTTGTGATAGTCTCTAGGTCACCAAAATGAAATATCAACATTTTAAGTATGTTGTCACAACGTTGTTAGAAGGTTGTCTGTCTGCTATGAATCCGTTTGTTGATATTATATCTGTATCCCCTTTTAGATCAACATGACAGACAACGGGACGGTTGTGAAAGAAACAGGCCAAGGCCATACAGTATCCAGGGCGAAGATTACTGAAACGCTGAATAAGAAGTTTGAAAGGCTCTCTGATATAGACAAGTAAGTTAGGGTTTGTTTGTTTTTTACATATAATATGTCACAACTTTGTTTCCCCCACTGCAGTTAGCTGATGAAAGTTCCCTGTTCTGACCCCAACAGAAAACTCTTTTCATACGGCCCCATATATTTGGCTGGCAACGCTGGGTTTGCTGGCTTGATTGCCAACAGCTTTTACAGACGTGTACTAAATGTCACCCAAGGACGATTTACTTCCAGCCTTCCCATGGCTGTCCTTCCCTTTCTGACAACTGCAGCACTGTACACTGCGACCGTCTCAAACCCCTTAATGTCAGGTATGGAATGGATATAGGATTGTATGAAGATTGGTATTAAGTGGTTTCCACGTGACTCGCGTCTAAACTTCAACTTTGACCTCTTCGAAAACGTCAGCCAATCGTTATTGGTACAGTCAAATGACGTTATGTGTACGCGCCAGTACGAAAATCAAAACATGATCGGATAGATTTTGTTTAATCGACACCTCGTTTATTTCTGATCGATGCCATTACCAGGATTTTTACGTTCTAAGCTCAAGTACATTTAATTTCGTTTTGTTGGGCGTTTATTGTGCACCTTACGCTTCTTTGTTACCTTGCAACGCCCTTGAGCAAGTCACGTGAAAGCTCCTTGAGCGTTTCTGAATGTCCTGCATTGTATTGAGTAGCTACATTGCAATTGCAGGTGATCTAAACTGCCCAACCTGTACCCTGATTAGAGGGGCTTTGGTTGGTGTGGTTGGTGGTGGCATATATCCCATTTTGTTGGCCTTACCTGTCAATGCTGGTCTTGCAGCCAGGTTAGTCCAGTGTTACTACATACTGCTTTTCTTAAAAATAGAATGTGGCAAGTTATGTATAACTGATCTCCAATTGTCTTGCAGGTATAACAGTGCACCAATGCCAGAGAAGGGGAACATGATACGCTTCTGGACGAACCTCAGCAAACCCGTCGTACAGAAGATGTATGTTGTTTTACTGCTGCAGGGTTTGTTTGGATCCTACTTGAGCTCGAAGCAGTTTGACATCTACCTAAAAATGCTGAAAACATCAGATTCTGACAGCGAAGAGCTTCATGGTTAGCAGTTATTGTTAGGTATTTTGATGACAATGATCATATTGTAAATCTTATTAAAAGAAGTGAAACACTCATCCAGTGCCATGACCCAGTCTTATCAAGTTTTGTTCTTGGTTTTGATGTATTTTTGCCCATATATTTGTATATATTTTTTCCCCCATAAATAAACGTAACTTATCAATAAATTCAACTATACCTTTGTACTCTTAACCCAAAAGTTGAAAAGGTAGAAATCTACTGGTTTCCAAAAATATCCTAAATCACAAGTTGAGGATTTTTTGAAAACATTTAATGTAGTTTCTTATAAGTCTCTGAATAGCATAAACTGCCTGGACGTTGTGTTACCAGATACTACAAAACATTCATTAGAGCCTTGCCTAAACCATTTGGTTTGGGTGCATGTGCGAGAAAAATAGTGGATAAAAAGTGGTGTAAACACAAATGCCTTTTGGTAATGTACAACTAATAAAATTATCAAATGGAGAACATGTGGATCAATTACCAGTTTTTGTTAGCTACTACTAATAAAAACAATGCACTGGAAAACAAGCTTATGCATTATTTACAAGCTTATTTATAACTCTCATTTACTGCCACAAAGAGATCTTTTAATCTGAGCTAATTTCCAATTCCCTACCCACAACAATCGACCAAACCGTTCTGAAATGTAATCGGAGTAACACCAGCATTAGCTTTTAAATAAGATTACCAAAATTCAATTCAGTCACAGTGATTCAGAAAATCCAGGATAAAACTATAACATTTGAGTCAATACTACAATATTTGGGTCAATGAGAACTATATCAATATGAGAGATACTATAACATTAAAATTTACTTTGTGGACACTAACATTTTTCAGACATTGAATATTTCAAAAGGTAGTTTTATAATCACTTTGAAATTATCCTACAAGCTGTTACCACAGGAACAAAAAGTTTCTATATCTGATACAGCAGTGTTGGCACAAATATTCATTAAGATGTTCCATTTACACCGACAGCAGTACGGAGTACCAGGATAAGAAAAATCAGCTGCAGTTATACATTTCAGAACTGCTTGGGTTGATCTGCAACGCTGGAGAGCCACAGTCATTAGACCTGACCAACAATGGCCCAAACAGAATAGCTGTGTGTTTGTTTTTTGGGGTGTCACTGAATTACCAGAGCCCTTAAGGAATTTTGCAGTATACATTTGTATATAACGGAGAAACCACCACCACTCTTTATCCACCTTGACGAGAAGTAAGAAAAGGCTCTTGCAGAGAGCGAAGAAAGTGCTGTCTAAAAAGAGAAGGAGAGTGTAGTTAACATCTTAATAGGACACAAAACAATTTGCATTACTCAAATGAAAATTTATTACATTTCACTTCAAAACAGCTGAAGCCATGTGCCCGCAGTCTTTGGATTTCCATTACAGCTCACATATAGATGATCATACTCAAAAACCATGACCCTTTGAAAATTCTGTGTTAGAACATACCATTTCTCCTGACAACTGTCAAATAAAGCCCAAGTGCTTTAACAAATCAAGATGAAACACATGGAAATGACACAGATGTAAAATGTACTGTAGTCAAACATTACTATAAACAGGAGAGTTTAAATACTCATTTAGATGCTAAACGAGCATTACAGCATCTGACGTCATTAGGGGTGTGATAAAGAATCAGTAAAAACTGTAACTTACACGGTTTCGTGTACTACCTTTTTTTAAATTTACCAGGCCATGATGCAAGCTGCTGGTCCCGATTCTTCTGCTTTCCCCACAGCAAAATCCACTTTAGCATAAAGAAAAATAAGGGTTCTACATGAAAAACATTCTTTAGAAAAAATAGCGATATTTCAGAAAGGGCTCATCTATTTTCAGCAAAATACAAACTTGCCTGGAATCTTGTATTGAAATCAACATCAATGTACCAACACTGAATAAACAGGTACATAACAGATTAATATACGCGGAAGCCCTTTGTGAAACATCACCCATTTACATAATTCTTTTTAACTTTTTTTTTTGTCTACTTAACTACTTCCCTCAAAGTCTATTTTAACTGAAATTACATACAACAATTGAATAATCCAATAAACATCCAAAGTATGTAATTCAAAAAACAGTGCTTAATTTCTTTTTGTAGATTATCTTCAATACTTTAAACAGATACCAGATGAAAATGAAACACAGAAATTATAGTTTGTTTACAGTTCATATTGTGCCGTGAACTGCCAAAAAGCATTGTCCTCATCTTAGGAGTTAACCAGTTCTGTGCAGTCTTCTACAGCTTGATCCTTACCATGGATTTCAGCAGTCAAGGATGTTCTGTGACCCACTCATCCAGCATGGCGGACCAAGCACCTAGAAAAAAACTGTCAACAAGTTTAGCAGTAACTTGTATTGAAAGCAAGTTCAAAAGACATGCCATTCAAGCTCTGCACACATTTAAACAGTTAAATCTATATTTGACAACTACTGTCGTCATGTCCCCTCATTTACATCTTGTGCAAATGTTCAGTCTCGGGAAACGTTGAAAAGGTAAAATACTTGACCCTACATTTTATGCGACAAGCTTGAACTCTCTGCACATTTGGTGCAGAATTCCACCGAGACGTGGTCTTTGTCCACATGCAGGCAGACGCCACCTGCAGTATCTTTGTCTTCCACCTTCACCCTCTTCCTCGGCATGGCATAATCGTGGTCGTTCTCGTTGGATTCCTGGAAAAGTGAGGTAGAGAATTTCATGCCGTTCACACCGCTCAATCTAGACAACAGCTGAGCCAGCATGCTCTCATTGGCCAACACGGCTCTCAAGTACCTAGTTTCATTCTCCAACTCTTCCACTCTCTTGTTGAGATTCCCGTTTTCCTGCTGGAGAACACGGTTTTCTGTCATCAAAGAACCAACTCTCTGTTCCAAGCCACTGACGTATTCTTTCTTCTTTAATCGGTTCATCCTCGCTGCAATGGCGTTCTTGTTGATGATCCGACCAGAGACACCTTGCAGTTTTGACCTCTGGACTGCACCTCTACTGCGGAATGAGGGAACGTCAAGCAATGCGCTTTGGTCGGTCTCATCACTGGTCGTCGTCTGTGATTCAAAGTTGACGAAAGTATCAAGCACATCGTTGTCCAGGTCCCAGTTGAGCCCAGAGCCAAGCAGGTCATCCAGGCCCCAATCATTGGTGTCGCTTTCTGGAGAAGTCAGCATGTTCGTTTCACTTGTATCACTGGCTTTCGAAACACTATCAATCTCTTGGGAGGTACTTGTGCATGTGATGTCAGCGCTTAGGCTGCTTCTTCCTCTTTTTCTGGTGATCATGGCTGTGTTCCTAGATATTGTGTAAACTGCATAGAAATAAAACATTAGGAAATTAGCAGAAAATAAATAACAGCAAGAATTTGCTCACTTCAATAAAACAAACTCACTAAGCACTATTCTCTTCACAAAAATACTTATTAGGATATGAGTTTAACAGAGATAGAGAAGGATACAGGATATTAATAAAATACATATATACTACTGGGTTAAGTGAAAGGATTTAAATATAGAATGCGGATGCTCTATTCTATTCTGGATCTTTAGGAGACCACGGATTTAGTCTGCAGGAGCTGAACACGCAGCGCCAGGTGGAGCCTGGGGAGAATGAATGGGATGGAGCATCGAATAATTATTTAAGTAGGAATATTTGTGTATATACGTGTGTAAGAACAGGAAAAGCAAAAACAAGGAAGAAATTGATAATAAATAAACCATGACTGCATAACAGCAAAAGTAGGTGGCGATATGCACACAGGATGTAACACGCCAAAAAACGGAAGAAGAAATAGAACACAAAAACTATATTAAGGAAAAGGACATTCTTAATCTCCATTCACTTTTTATTTTATATGGGGGAGAAGCAATAAAAGTTAAGGGTAAATAAAGCTGCCAATCCACTGAACATTTCCATCTGTATTCGACTAACTTAGATAAAGTCAAACGCGAGGGCGAAATTATGTAAATTTTGGGAGTTCCAACTTAAAATATCGCAAAGAATAAACGACCAAACATCCAGATGCCTTCTTTCGCGGTTAGCAAACAATATTTAACAAAACATTGATATATAGGTATTTTTATAAAATACGTTTAAGTCAATGCATCCTCTTTCTTTTAATATAATAATCAATATGTAAACAACTCTTAATATCGAATACAACAACGGATTTAATATTCGCAGAGGTTTCGATTAACGTTAGCAGGCCGCAGCAGCGCGCCTTGACCTGCGTGACAAAGCAGATTCCTCACGTAAAGCAAACTACTTAACAGTTATATATTTGTTTATAACCGAAGCAACTTACCTTAAATTGAGTACTGATGTCTTGTGACGTCGATTGGTTGAGGGGAAAAAAACGAGAAAACTCAATTAACAAGAAAAAAGTTATATGAGCTCAGACGTTGCAAAGCCAAATGACAAGCAACGCACTTCCAACGACACTAAGAGGAACTAAAATGGCGAGTTCTGAAACATCGCGATACTTTACGTAAGCATTGCTTCTCGTAGAGGAGGAGCAAAGATTGAATGCTGTTGTTTCCACAATCAGTTTCTGTCACAGTCTATAGTTCCTTCCACACAACAAAATTTACTTTGTATTTATTACTAGATGTTCAGAATTTTACATATACAAGTGATTGCAGTTGGACAATTTAACGTTTTTTATTAAAATTAGTGTCTTCTAGTGCTCTTTCGTGGCAATTAACAAAAGATCTTATCTGCAGCAAACTGACATATTTTTAAACAGGCATTTTTATTTTAAGACATTACATCCACTTACTTTACAATAATAGGCATATTATATTTGTCATTCTCTTTGTTTTCCTCAACAAAAATGTCAAGAAACCATCAAGTTAGTTCCTACATTACATACCTTATATCTTCCTATAGAATGCATTCTTCATGTTCACAATCATTTTTCATGTATTTGTTCAAAAGTGTCACCATGCCTCAGTTTCTTACTATCTAGACATTCTTGCCATGACCATCATTCTCAAAGGTAAAATATCTTCCACCCATTCATTCGGAGATTGCATCATTCTCTCCCACAGGGCTGCTTCAGCAACATTAGAGTCCATCCAGTTCACCTCAGTGCCATAACTTTTTCCTGCAATAAGATAATTTTGACAATCAGTCGTGACAATTTTACTTTTTTTTTTTTTTTTTTTTAAGTATGGCTGTAATTCCTCTTTCAATTACCTGTTCCAGGACCCAACCTAATACCCCCAATGAAGTGGTTTTTGAGTCTGTCGTGATCCCACACAGTAAGCTCCACACAGGCCTCTTTGAGGTCCTCTTGCCTGAAACCATCATACACCATGGTGTGGTTAAACACTGGGTTAGATGCCCTCTTCAACACTTTGGTCTTCTGACGGCTTTTTCGGCTTGTATCTGGGAGGACTGCGCTGAAAAGGCAAAATTCACACAGAATGGGCATCCCACATCTGATGATCCAACACATATACAAATGTATCCAATAAAACAGCTATAAATACCATTTCACGAAGGGGTCAATGGCAACACCTCTGGTAATAGGCAGATTCTTGCATTCTTTCACCCATATTTGCACCTCACCATTCCCCTTGTTCTTGTGACCTACAGAATTAACATGTTATCAGAAAGGAAGATGCTTCTAAAAAAATATTTTTAGTCAAATGTCAACAGCTTACTGTGAGAAGTCTGTGGGACAAAACGCAGTGCGACTTTAATCTCTGCACTCATTTCCACGCTGCCGACAGAATTTTTTGGGCTGGTAGGAACCTGAACCTGGGTTGATAAAGAAAGGCAAACTTTAAAGGAATTCCAACAAACATGACCTCATACAAACAGGATTTTAGATGTATTGTTCACATTTTTCTCAAAAAAAAAAAAAACATTTATTTTGCTGTCCATATTTTCAACAATATTAACAGATTGGTCTGTAAGCCACCAGTTAAAAACTATCCTAACAGGTTATTTTGTCCAAAATAGACATGACTATTGATATCTTACCCTTCCTTTGAGTAAATATTCATTCATCTGAGTATTACTGAAATCCCATTCGGCCAAATCGAGCTCAACCTCTCCAAGAAACATGTTACGCCCAAACTTATCATTGTGCCACACAGAGATGTTCAGCTTCTGGGTTTTCAACATCTCCATTGGAATCTTAAACTGCACAGAAATGACAGCTTTGATCATCAAATTCATTTTAAAACATATCTCAAGAAGTTTAGAATTCTCATACCTGTAGGATTTCGTTGTAAGCTGGATCCAGAGTCTTCTTCCTCACACATGTTTTTTTCTTTCCATATTTTGCTTTGTCAGGTAACAAGTAACATTTAACATACCTGAAGTTCAATCAGACAAAGCACATATATTATTGTTTATCCATCTTGAGAGAATTTATATTCTCCTGAAGAGAAATATTAGTTCGCTTACGGATCAGATCGGTTCCTTTTAACATCCGCCACAGCGAGGTCCTTGCACTGCACAACAAAGATGTGGAACTCTTCCAGTTTTTGCACGTAGTGAATGGCAAACTGGATTGTGCCTTTGACCTCCACATTACCAAACTCACTACTGTAGATGCTCATTACACTACCAGTGACCTATACATACCCCATAAAGACACAGATCCATACAGAAATCTTTTTATAATAGCATGTTATCATAGTGGGCAAAAAAAATAGATTAATATGTTCATTTGCATTATATTTGAGCAAAAATAGTTCTATTCAGAATCATTGGGTTGTGTTAAAAACAGGGGTTACATACAGAGGACATGGAGGCCACTTCAGAGCAAGTGCTAAAATTAGAAGGAGTGTTGCATGTTCTCAGTCTGTCATAGTGGAAACTGCTCACTGAGGCACAGTCACTGTTTCTGCAGGCCATCTATTAATCACATACACAAACAACATGAGGTTGTTAGCATTTATGCAGGTTAATAAAGGCAGCAAATGTTGGTGTTTGGTGATAGGTTAAAACATAAAAATAACACTTTTTAGAACTAATCCAGGGTGGAGGCTGTTATTCAACATTAGCATTAAAGAGGCTCATGGGTTTTGGTTTGTATTTTACCTCTTGTTGTAGGAATGCAGGCACAGACATACTCATCATCTTCACCTGTTCTGGGTCGGAGAAGGACGTTTTGGTGTTGGAAGTGACTGCAGACACTGAGACAAAGGACAGTCATTTAGTGGATGCCCATTATGGATGCAGATAGAGATTAAATGAATATTGAGTTTTGTTTAGTTTTTTGTTTAGCGGAAATAACTAATTGTGAAGAGTTTGTGTCTAGAGTTGTTCATTTTGAAGAGCACATTTTATATTTTATATGAAGAATTGATTTAGTTACTCCATCTACCTCACCATTAGATGCATGTTTTGGGTGGTACGGAATGCAAACCACTTTAATTGTTGCCTTTTACTTTACGTTACTTTAATAATGTAAATGTATAATACTCAATGAACATTAGTTTAAAAGCTATAGCAGAGGCTGATATCAAAATCATTTAAAAATCATTAAAAGACTATTTGAAATGTAGTTACTTTATTACTGATTTATTATTATTAATATATTTCTTAAAAAAGACAAATATTTACCATTTTCCATACTCAGTCCAATGTCACTCCTCGGATCAGTCTTCCATCTCTCTTCTTGGTTCAGATGACAAAGTATTGTTAAATAAAGATTTAAACAAAAATAAAAGGTTAGTAAAATGCAGTACAGCATAAAAAATGCTCGAGAAACCTGGGTATACTATCTTTTGATTACACTAGACACATTGGGAGTTCTAAACAACTGTCCAGCAGAGGGCGAAAAAGACTGTCACACCTTCAGAACTGCAACAGGTCTATAAAAGCCATGATCATCAAAGACCAAAACATTTTTGACTTTATCTTGAATGAGGTTTTAAAGTCAACCAAACATAGGGCAAAAAAGATGAAGGAAACTTACGTAAAGGTGTGGATGCCAGGTCCTCTAAACTCTTGGAAATAGAGATGGGTCTGGCATTGGCTCGCTCCAGGGCAGCTTTGACAGGGCTGTCATCCTCACTGTCCCCTGTCACAGCCCATATCAAGAAGGAATCAGCAAACCATATAAAAGCAGAGGTCTACTGGTGCATTATATACAGCTATTAGTACTGAATATCTGATTTGAAACACTGATTTAAGGAGGCATTTCCACCCATTAGATTTCTGATTTCAGAGGATTTGAAATTGATATGTAATTACTAGGTAAAATGTAATTTAAAAAATAACATAAGAGCAACAACAACAAAAAAAGACAATTAATTTAATTAATTCCATGAATATAGAAAAATAAAATAAAAAAATATTTAAAATTGGTTATACATTTAAAATATAAAAATACACAAAAAAATAAAATTACTTATGATACATAAAAATTCATTTTAATAAATTAAAACAATATAATAAAGACTTTAATGATTGTAAGCTGATTTATCAGTGTCAGAGGTACTGTTCATTTGACTCTAATACAAACAATATTTCAAGTACCATGTTATAAACTGAAACTTACCAGGAATTTTAAAAATTACAAAAAAAAAAAAAAAGGTTTCATGATTTCAAAGAAATAAGTTCTGATTACTGAATTAGATCATTATAGAAACACGTAGAGGCAGGGCTTAAATAGTCATAAGCCTGTAGAACAAGTAGGTAATTTTATCATGTCTACAAATTACAACACCTTGAGCAAAGCATCAAGTAGGACATGTTTCTTAGGTCACACTGAGCACTTTGCTTTAAGGACATAAACCCTGCTTCCACAAAAATCACAGAACCAATCAAGGCCTTTTCTATCGAAACTAAACTGAACCAAAATGGAGAGGTGAGCTCACAGTATGAACTGGAGTGTGAGATTGACCAGGCTTCAGGTGTGGAGCTCCCAGAGGAGTCAAAGGTGATCTCCTCTGATTCAGGCTGGGAGTGTCGAGAAGGGGAGCTCTCATTGCTCACTCTGCCTTGGTTCACCTGTTCAAAAGTTTCACCTGCCTGCACCTTAACCTGTTCTCTTTCATCTAAGACTGCCTGTTCAGGTACGCCCAGGTAATAGTGTAAACTCAGGGGAATATAAAACCGGGACAGAGAGTCTGCTGACAACTTTCGTTCTTTGGGCATGATGGGTCTTACATCAATGCCTCCATCTGAAGTCTTCCTGTGGTGTTCAGGAGAGGTACATGGCCTGGTTTGCCCTGGTTTAACCCTTACAATGCATGGACTTTTGTCGGCAGGATTGATATCTATCGCAAAGGTTCTTAAGGGAGAACCATGCTTCCTGGATTCTTTGTTTGGATATGAATCTCTACGAGGTACTTTAGACTGCAGTAATGGGCTGGGTGTTCTGGTTTGATCTTGGTCTTTTGGGTGGTAAATGTCAGTGGACTGTGGCTTATCATGTTGACCTTTTGCAGGGAGACTTCTGAGGGGAGATGGTGGTGGACTTGGCTTTGAATGTTTGTCTGAAATGGACTGTTTGAAATTAGAAATATTCTGGGTGGTGTAAGGTACCCTACCTCTGATATCTTGAAGGTCTTGTAATGGCACTGTACTTGAACTTCTCCGTTTTTCCTCGGTCTGTTCCATCTTCTCTTTTTGTGTCAAAACAGCCTCTTTGAAACTCATTCTCTCTGGGGAACTTGGGTTGTTTGATCTGATGTCAAACTGAGGTTCAGAATGTTCTACTAAAGAACGTTTTGGAGATGACTCTGGGGATTGATCTTTAACGTTAGCTGTACACGTTGGTGAGCCTACAATTACTCTAAGGCCACTTTTTTCTTTCTCCCAAAATGACTTGAGATTATTAATCGAGACTTTATCCTCCTGTTGACTTAGGGACATTTTGAAGGTGGAGATTTCCTTTTTCAAGTCAGATATGTCCCTGGAGAGTGATTCTTCCTGTAGCTCATTGCCCAGAGATTTATCTTTGTGTTTTAGCGATGAACTGGGTGACAATTTGGCATTCATTTTCACCGTGAGAGTTTGTAGTTCGCTGCTTGAAACTTCTGAGACCCTATTGCTCTCCAAACTAGAAGGCTTCTCATCTTCATGTGAGGATATGGCTAATATATCATCACCATTTGATGTTCTTCTAGATGAGACTGGAGAAATCTCACATGTTGTAGATTCTACATCAACTGGATTTGGATCATTGGGTTTTGATGGGCTGATGCTTGAATCTGACAACCTTCTGTCCACAGCATCGTGATAATTCTCATTAAGCTGAGAGGTCTCACTTTCTTCTACCTCAGCTTCTTTTTTGATGCTTAGTATTTTAGGCCCTCTGTTCCCCCTTTCCCAGAATGACTTCAGGTTGGCAAGTCTTCCTGGTGATATTTCACCTCGGTCAAACGTCTCTCTTTGCGGAGGATCTTCGCATATTGGTTTGTCTGTTTTTTCCTGCAGTATTTCTGCAGTCTTGCTGTTTGTAGAAACAGAGGTCTGTGGAAGTATATTATCATCTTCAGGTCTCAAAGTGCAAGATGTTTTATATTCTGAACTTTCTGTTTTATCTTGACTTATCTCTTCTTTGTCAGATGCTTGAACTTCAGAACACTTGTCTTTTTTCTCTGCTCTCGAAAACAATGCAAAAAGCCCCCTACGTGGCTTTGGTGGTGGCTTGGTCTTTGGCTGTACAACTGGAGGCACTAAATCTTCTGACTTGGCTTCTGGGTTTTCATGATCTTTTGGTTCCTCTTCATTCACCTCTCTTACTTCAGTAGAGTCGTGGAAGTTGGACACCTGTGAGGACTGAGGCTCACCATAAACCTCATGATAACCTACAGTGAAAACAATCACAAGTTTGAAAGTCTTAATTTTTGCATGTAAGTGATAGAGAATAATACTTGTCATCAGATGATGATATTACACATTAAACTTTCAGTAAACACCCAGATAATAGTCATTTCTTGCAGTGCTTATTTACTAATCACCATTTGTGGATTAATCAACATACACATGAGCATTCACCAGAAGCCATGTGCTGTATGTATGAGATATGCACGCACATGCAGTTAGTATGAGGGTACATCGATGTGTTAGCATGTGAACCGTTGAATTACAGGTTGATAGATTTTTTGGCTGATTATCTCACTTAAACACATTTCTTGGGTTTGATTATATTGTTAAGTTTCAGGGTGTCTTACCAAAGGGGTTTGGATCAAGCATTTCTCACTGTCTGGTTGGACAACCCATCTACCTGTCCATCCCTGAACCTTTCTACGGGCTCAGTGCTCATCACATAGGGACACTCGTGATTTTTAGACGACTCCAGGCTGTTGTGTGTAAGTTTTTAGACCAGGCCTCTATGCTAACTCCCTGCTTTAATGGGATAGTTCACCCAAAATTTAAAATTCAAACACAAAATTGGTCATAATTTACTCACCCACATGTCATTCCAAACCTGTGTTACTTTTTCTTCTGTGGAACACAGAAGACATTTTGAAGAATGTTTTTGTGGTTTTTTTTCTATACGATGAATGTCAATGGGGTCCAATGTTGTTCATTAAATGGACAAAAACAGTTCAAAATATCTTATTTTGGATTTATCAGACCAAAGAAAGTCGAATACATGCTTGTAACAACATGATAGTGTGTAATAGAATTTTAATTTCCTGGGTAAACTATCTTTTTAAGCACTTCTCGTGGCTACAACTGTTACCATTGTCTGTGATATGGCTTCTATCCTGGTCCGAAAGAGGACTCCAGTCTTCTTCCAGCACACTGTGCTCTCCTTGCACTCTCTCTATGGGCCCAACAACTGAGGAGAAGTGGACCTGTTTCCTATCTAACCACCCTGACGCAGAGTGCACTGAGCAGGGGGAAAGAGGAGGGCTGATGGGAGTTTCAGGACTGACAGGGCTGACCGTAGCTGACGACTGACTGCTGCTGCTGTCGTCATTGATAGGAATGTGGAGATGCAGGGAGACATTAGAGCTACAGCTGGAGATGTTGTTCTTCAGGATGCCTCTGGGAGCAGGGGTTACGACCTGTTTAACTCCATTGCCACTGCTGACAGTGTCCAGGGAAGAGTCCTTGCAGGAATACAGCAGCAATCTCTTTTTTGGCACAGGTTTGCATTGTGTGACTATATGTGTGTCAGTGTTGTCTGTGTTTAGAGTAGTGTGATGGAGTGTGTAGTTGTCAGCTGGAAGGAAAGGTTCTGAAAAATAACCAAATAGTTGGGTAATGAAGTAGTAAAAGAAGGAGCAAAGACACATACATGCACAAAAAATGTGAATTCATGTTTTATGATGAATTCATTTTGCATTTAAATGAACAGGTCTGTTATTGTAACAGCAGTACAGTATCTGTTAATTGATGAAATTTGAATGGTATAGCAATGAGATGGAATACACTGGATAAAAGCTTGCAAGCAACCTAAGAATATGATGGTGCGTATTCTAGTCAGGGATAATAGATATATTGATACCATATCAAGTACTGGCCTATAGTTCAGCTGAAATCACATTTTCACTTTTACAGTGTATGTATTTGTGGTCTATTCCAAATATTCACAACTTTTATATTTACCTTTGCACTCGTTAAGACTTGCCTTACTACAAAATAAAAGCCCATAAAAATGTACCATCTATGTATGAGGTACAGACTGGTCATGCGTGGTGGCTTAACTACTTAGAACGACATATTTCTCTGTGTAATCTTCTTAAAGTTTGGCAGCTCCATAAAGCCCTGTTACTCAGACCACTACAACAGGTTCAACTTTCTTCAGAAATATTTTGGCCAGACCATTTCAAGGAATGGCACTTTTTCCACATGTATTGTAATAACCCTAAATGTCACACATTACATATCAATGCCTATTATAAAACTACAATTTGGTTATTCTATACTAATTATGCAAGCAGAGTAGAGTAAAATCCTGGAAATATACAAAGCTACTCTATTGTTGTACTTGTGCAATTGATTACTAAGTGCTTACACTCAAATATTTTGTTCCCATATGACCTCAAAGAAGCTTTTGATACTTTCATAATCAAAAACCGGAGACCAACATGTTTTTTTTTTGCCAACATAATGCAAATATAGAGTTGCATTATACAAGTTACAGTAACCAAATGCAGGATTAACAGATATGCATGCAGACAGCACTGAGTTATCACACCGAGAGCACAGATCATGTCAAGCCAACACCACAGCCCAGAAGAGGTTAACATGCTGTTCTCAATGGCGATCAGTCAAACAAACTTACTGTTCTTGCAAGATACACTCAAATATTTTTTTCCCATATGACCTCAAAGAAGCTTTTGATACTTTCATAATCAAAAACCGGAGACCAACATGTTTTTTTTTTTTGCCAACATAATGCAAATATAGAGTTGCATTATACAAGCTACAGTAACCAAATGCAGGATTAACAGATATGCATGCAGACAGCACTGAGTTATCACACCGAGAGCACAGATCATGTCAAGCCAACACCATAGCCCAGAAGAGGTTAACATGCTGTTCTCAATGGGGATCAGTCAAACAAACTTACTGTTCTTGCAAGAAATATGTTCTGACCCTTTGCTCTTTAGAACATCCACTCATTTAAAAACACAACCCATCTGTTACCTCATCTATTACTGGACTGAACAGCATCAAAATCATCACACAAATGTTAAATCTATGGTAATCACATATGTTACATCACAGAGATCATCTGTCAAAAGCTAGTTCTAATAGAAAACGCTACATTATAAACTGTAAATCATTGTTGTTATTGTTAACTAAAACTAAAACTACTGAAAGTCATGTTCAGTAATTAAAATAAAGCTGAAATCAAATAAAATATAATCATTAGATGAAAACTTCAACTTAAAAAACTTAAAAAGCGAAAATTAAAAATGTTGACAGCAATTGATTGAAATAAAATAAGTTTAAGTACTAAAATTACTAAAAATGAAATTAAAATTATATAAAAACTTATAAAAAACAAAAACTAATATAAGCACATAAAAAATTACTAAAATTAAACTAAAATTAAAATGAAAATAAAAAGCTAATTCAAAATATAAATAAATACCTATAATAACACCACAATAAACTGATTAGTTGTAAATTACACATAAGGTGATTTTTTATTAGATAAACAACACTATCACTATGAAATATATATATGTGTGTTTTTTTTTTTAAGTAGTATGAATCACCATATAATTAGCAAAATTTGCAAAACAGATTTTAGGTTGATTACATTTTATCAGTGAATTGAATAAAAAAAATTGAGAACTTTTTTAACCCGGCATTAAAATGCCAAGTCCCGTAATGCCTCAATCTTTGTCACCAAGATTTTTTAATTCATACATTTTTATAGATTAACATACTCTATGGAGTGTACAAAATCAATTTGAGGATAAATTGAGAAGATATTTCTCACCCTCAGCAGGTGTCTGGTCAGCCTCCTTAACTCCATTAATAAGTCTGGCTTCATCTCTTTGTGATCTCACACTATTGAATGGATTCTGCCTTGGCTACATAATAAATTTAATGGAATCATAAAAATACATCATGAATAAAACAGAAAATTCAGCAAAATGATCTTAGTAAATGCATTTTGTGTAGTGTACCTTGATTTGAGGTCTCTGTCTTTCCTGTTGGGCTTCCGACAACTCATCTTCCACCCTGTATGGAGGATATAGATTCATATAAAAAAAATTCTGATGAATTAAATGCAAGATTCACTAACATGATAATAGGCCACTGAGAGCTTTGCATTGAGCATTGAGCAATGTGAACAGTTCAGCATAATGCAATCAGTATATTCAATCATCAATACTTCTTCATGGTGCTGGTCCTGAAGCTCCTGGAAAGTCACAAGATTCAGCAAGCACTAAGTTTCCATGCTGCGATGTGACAGTATAATGCCATTACATGGTGTCAGACAGGGAAAAACAGCAGCACGTGAAATCTGACCCCTAAAGCACCTTACTGGCTCCAGATTCCCCTCACCAATGTCTGGGAAAACATTAGGTACATGGGAAAAGTTTGCCCTACAGATTACGTTAGACCTAGAATACAGGTTCACTCCTGAATCTCTGCCAAATTCACAAACATTTCACAAATGAGTATACATTAACTGGTAGACAGATTACTTTTCTTTTCATATTGTTCTACATGAGCTGTGATATGAAAGCTTTAAAAGCTAGTGTCCACATAATTAAGGCTGCTGATGACAACATGAGCAGTCCAGCCAGGCTAATGGGCGGATGCAGCGTTGGTGTGTTGAAAAGGCAGAGCCGCCGTAATTTCCTTTAATCAAGTAAAACAATGGCGTGTGCTTGGTACTGATAACAGAAATGCAATTTTGAGTTTAGGAACTCAACTTTTTATTGCTACTTTTTATAACCATTACTGATTTGTGTTCAAGGCATTTCTAATTATTTTATATGGAAAATGTTACATAAATTTTCTGTTTGAAAATATATAAATTAAACGAACACATACCCACTCAGATTTTCCTGTGTTTTGTTTTTGTTTGTTTTTTTATATTTTCCAGTGTAAATCTTCTAAATAATAATGGCTGCTATCACAGGAATAAATTACATCTTAAAACAGAAAGCTGTTATTATAAATTGTAATAATATTTCTAAATATTACTGTTTTTACTGTATTTTTGAAAAAAAATAAATGCACCCTAGGTGAGCATAAGAGACTTCTTTCACAGACACTTAAAAATCTTAAAAAACCCAACAAAACTCCACACACCCTTGAACACAAATACAAATCTGTACCAATAGACTAACATGGCATGTGCTTATATGAAGACTTAATAATTGTTACAAAGTGTTTTGTTTTTCTTGGTGCATGAACACAACCTAACTATGCAATATTTAACAATTTTGTACCAGGTATCATAATAACCAGCATAGTTAATTACATAAAATCATGTGATCAAAGTACATTCTACAAGATTTCACAACACAGGTATGACAAAAACAAGAAAATCAACAATATTTCAGCCCGTGGTGCATCACGTTTCAGTCAGATGAAATGTTGTACTGGAATGTTTGAATCATAAATGTACTTAACACCAAAAGCTCACCTCTCATTGTGTGATTGTGTGGACGGATCCTCAATGAGTCCTAAAAGCTCTGGAGGGATGTACACATCTTTCTTCTCACCATAAACACAACTGGGTTTCTCAGACCATCTTTGAGAGAGCTCCACTGCAATAAGAGATCATTTGTTATGTTCAAACATGTATTTACAGTCACAAGTACATATCTTAAAACTTCTAGTGGAACTACATGAGATATATGATTTGATAAATGCTTTGATTTATGGGTGCTTTTTCATTAAAGGTAAAAATGTGATATATACCAAAAAAAAGGGGGTGATGCAAACACTGAATTCAGTTGCTAATCAGGGATGGGGTACATGTAATGGAAATAATGAGAGAGGGTAACAGAGTACGTTCTCCTCTTATCTGATTCTGTCCGCTGGCAACACTCACATATCGTCACAGGTTTCTTCTGTCTCATGGACGCTCTGATGATGTCGGTGCCATGGATCCTGTCTCTGTGTCTGTGATTCTTTGTCTCATAAAACCACTCCCCTGTCAAGTACTTCAGCCTGCTTCTGTCTCGCTCAGTCTTACGAAGCTGCCTGAAAGGACATCAAATTTCTAAATAAATAAACACACACACACACACACACACACACATATATATAAACATCCTGAAGTCCCAGCTGAGCCTAGTGACATCCACATAGACAAATCCCAGTCATTGTCTGAACTGTAAACTGTTACTCCAGAGAGTTTAACTGTGAAAACTGAACTATTTATTTATTTATTCAGGACCCAGATATTCTGTTTGACGTCAAATGGCAAATAACACAACCTGTAACCCATATTTAATGCAGCCTGGGTCAAATCTTATTTGATCATTTTCTTTCATACATTTGTTCATGTAAAGGATGACGGCATCCCATACCACCTGTTTATGTTTGCATCTGCCTAATATAGCTCGTTTTTAACAAGTTACAGATTATTGAACAGTTTGATGGAATGAATGGCTTTTGATTTTATAAGCTTATGTAGTTTGCTACCCTAACTATGCACAATAAAATGGTCAAGTTGCATTTTCTTATTTGCATTTAGCATTATTAGTATTATTTTCTCCCATCCACAACCTTATTGGAACAGACCTGTCAATATTGTTTGGGTTTATTCAATAAATTCAATAAACAAATCCAAAAAGGTAAACATAAATAAGGATGCACAATTATTTAAGACACGCAATCAATAGCAAGGAGCCAAATTGCATTAGTTTACAGGTATACATAGTTCATCCAAAAATGAAAATTCTGCCATTATTATGTGACTATAGGTGGAACATGAAAGAAGATATTTTGAAGAAAAAGAAAAAAAAGTTTTTATTGCCCATACATTGACAGTAAATGGTTTCCAGTGTTATTTGGACCCCAAGAGTAATACAGGTTTGGAATAACATAAGGGCCTGGATCACACAGAACTCATTTTTGCATTTAAAAATGTGAGATACAGGGCAGTGGAATGGGAAAAAAAGACACAATGCCTAGTCTTAAAAGATTACATTATTTTAACTTGAGCACTGTATTTTTAGAACGGTATATCATGCGCGAGATGCTGCAAAAGATTCAAGAACAGGAAAAAAAAAACAGGTCTTCAGACACATTTATTAAAAGTTGAATTTATTTTAAATTTAGGGACACATTTTTAGAATGTGCAAAACGCTGCAAAAGACGTGAGATGTGAGAACAATGGTAAAATACATTCCTCTGTTTACATACACAAACACTGGAGAAGTGGACATATGGAATGCAAAAATGCGTTCTGTGTAAATGGCAACATTAGTTTGAGTAATAAGTGGACTATCGCTTTAATAACTAGTTACGCCTGAATATACATTCATCAAGAAACCTTTCCCCTATACTCACTTGATCCTCTGTTCTTCCAACTTCTTAAGCTCTGCATCTCTCTTCAGCACTGCCAGGATCATCTCTTGCTCTTCCTCTGTCAGATAACTCAGGTCAATCATGATGAATGGCTTCGGAGTAAGTGATGCTAACCGATGAGTCTCAGATCGCCTGGTTCACTGAAAGTGTCAAGAGCATCACTGTGGGTAACTTGAAGGCTGATGCTTGATAAGTCACTCCATCACGTCATGGAGAACATCAGAGGAGCACCTGCACCAGACACACAGGCGTATCAACAAATTAAAAAAACACTGTATGAGCTTGGCTCACAAAGAACTATGTTTTCCTGTGAATTCTTCTGACCATTAAGATATCACATGATCCTAATTGAATCTATGAGTCGGGATTTCAAGACGTCTGCTTCGAGCATCATCTACGCTTCCCTAAACATCTGAAATGACATATTGTTTCTCTATATCAACTCCAGTCCATACAGTATGTGCTCAACACTGGACATGTGACATGGCATTGTCAGATGACTATCAGAGGATATGAGTACTGGTCGCTTCTCAGAGCAAAGAGCACAGTCAAAGACTCTTTTATTCCTAAATCAAATTACACTTAACTCAAATTAGGTGGCAGCACACAAATGGTATCAATTTGAACAGTCTGCTTTTCTAAAAAAACAGTTTAGAAACCCATGAAAAAATAGGAATATGTCTAAACCATTTAAAGAACTGGAATTTTGATATTTGTTGGGGATGGAATGACCATTGGCAGAATTCCACACGTCTATATAAGGTAATATAACAAATAGAAGAAAAAAAATACTGAAAAAGAAATCTAACAAAATATTTTGTAAAAGAGCTTTGTGCCATAATAAGAGACAAATTCCTTCTCATTGCATTGTGACAGTGACTTTTATGAATAAACTGTATTTAAAATTTCTTATAAATAGTTTACAGAGAGCTTAAATAAACAAATGTCTATACCAGAGAGACATTTTTCATAAATAAAAAATTTGACATTTATTTATTTTATTTATTAATTATTTTGCATATTTTAAGATGACAATCTATAATCAGTTTTCTGGCTGTCCTGTCCGATTAATTTGGCTTGCATAATTGTGTGCAATAAGGCTACATTTAATGCTAAATGAATCATAAAAATGAAAAGCAATAAGTTCCTATGTCTTGCAAGGGCATATCTTTGATAAAGCTATGACACATTCCAGCCAGAGCGGAAGTTTGTTGTTACATTCCTATTTTGGAAACCTGTTCCCGAGTCATTTTCTTGATCGAGTCATTTCCATGAAAAACACACATACACACACACACACACACACACACACACACACACACACAAATCATATCAGACAAGCAGTTTCCTTCTTGTTCCAAGAAGAACAGTATGATTCTTCAGATTATTTTGTAATTTTTAAATATTTACTTTTTTAAAATCTAAATTTCTGATCTAAAATACACTGCTAAATGATTTCTCTCAGTACAAATCAGATTTCAAAATGACACAATAAAGCATTTAAAGTGTCCGGTGGTTCTGAGAAAGGCATGTCATGACAACATCGGTGGGATGATCCTCTAGGGATACGCCATTACCAAAATAGAGAACAACTATCCAAACAGAAACATGAATAATACATGTTAATCATTTGCCTGTTCCACATCCCTTTGAGGCATCTACCGTAACAGAGAGTTGTCACCTGGTTTGGGTTCACTTATTACAGGTTTGCAGTTTTACTGTTACAAACCGTTTTACAGGGTTTCAAGCATCTGATTTTTTTTCAGTGACTAAGAGAATGTTTTAGTTTTTTTTTTCATCCAAGATAATGTAAATCATGTGCCAAGCCAGCATTATCAAATTACAACTACATATGAAAACTACATATGAAATAATACTTTTTAAAAATCAGCTTTGAACATGCTATCTTATGAAGGGGTTTGCAGATTTTTTGGGAAAACATATCTTAAACCAAAACAATGCTTCAATTATGTATTTAAAAAAATTAAAAAAAGTAACTAATCACTCTCTGAGCTGGATATAAATAAATACTCTGCATTCTTTCCTAAATAGCTTTACAAGCATTAACAGATTAAGGAAGCAGGAAATGAGAAAACATTCACAGTGGCTCCAGAGATAAAAACTCTAAACTCCAGACATGAAACAACCTAATGAAATGAGCGCCTGTTGAAACAGAACCCATCCCTGTCACAGCATGCAGCAAATCTTCCAACTCACTGCAGTGCAGGGAAACTGTTAAGTGAAGTTAAAGTTTTAAAAGGTAAAAACAGTATTAAGGGAAAGAAGTATTAATGTAAAATAAAACAGCTGACAAGCGAAAGTTTACCTGAATCTTGTGTGGCTGCCAGACCGCGATATTTTCCAACACAGTTACTGTAACATCTGAAACACCAGAGGAACAAAATGATTTAAATCTCCAGCTTTAAAGTGAGGCGTGTACCGGTGGGTGTGTGGGGGAGTACTCCACGAGCTCGCGTGCACACTGGCTGCGTGTGAACAACTAGTAAGAGCTAAAAATTTGTTGATAAACTTGTGGGGAGTTCCGAACGAAATCCAGAAATGTTGTGTAGGTAGGAGGCTCACTAAGCGTGTTCGACTGCGGTAAAGTTAGTTTGACGTTTGACATTTATTAGACATTCGGTTTCATACCAATTAAACTCTTTGCGCCTGTTATGGTTTGAGCACAAACTAACTCAGATAGACATAAATATATGCCTTTTACGTTGCACAAGGCTTAATTTCTAGAAAAAAATAAAATAAATTAACCATATACATTAATTTAACAATTTAACTACATGACATTATATAAAACCAATACTAAAATGTTCAGAAAAACATCCCTGTTATTGCACAAAGCTCCGTTTGTGGAATTACCATTTTATGTGTTTTATAATAATTTTACTACTTTTAATGTATGCAATAATATAAATCCATTAAACGACAACACCATTTGATCTAAAGGTATCAAACCAACTGTAAAAAATATTCCCTATAATGCACACGGCTTGTTTTTTTCTGATTATGCTTGTATTGTTTTTATATACAGTACTGAAACCATATTTTTGATATGTTTAATATACTATAGCCTACCTACTTAAATTCATTAAACTCTGACACCGTTTCAGATAAAGCAAACCAACTATAAAAATCTCTAAATATTATTCCCTGTAATGCACAAGGCTTGGTTTTTCAGATTATGTCTTTATTGTTTTTATATATGGTACTGAAACCATATTTTTGATATGTTTAATATACTGTACCTACTTAAATCAATTAAACTCTGACTCCGTTTGAGATAATTTATAAAGATAGCAAACCAACTCTAAATTAATCTGAATATTATTCTGCATGGTGCACAAGACTTATTTTTCTGATTATTAATCTGATATTTTTATATACAGTACTGAATCTTGAATTTTTTTAGACAGCCCTGGAACCCATTTAAATCCATTAAACTTGAACACCACTTCAGCTAATGGAATGAAACCAACTGTAAATTACTCAGAGTATTATTCTGGCGGATTTGACACAAGGCTTATTTGTTCTGATTATTAATCTGATATATATATATATATATATATAATGTACAGATATATTATTTTGCAGTTGGTTTAATACCTTTAGCGGAAACGGTGTTAGAGTTGAATTAATTTAAGTATGTACAGTATATTAAACATATCAAAAATATGGTGTCAGTACTGTATATAAAAACAATACAGGCATAATCAGAAAAACCAAGCCTTGTGCATTACAGGGAATAATATTTAGAGATGTTTACAGTTGGTTTGATACCTTTATCTCGAACGGAGTCAGAGTTTAATTAATTTAAGTAGGTAAATTATATAAAACATCAAAAATATGGATTCAGTACAGTTTATAAAAACAATAAAGGCATAATCTGAAAAACAAAACCTTGTGCATTACAGGGAATAATATTCTGAATATTTTACAGTTAGTTTGATACCTTTCTCTCAAATGGTGTCAGAGTTGAATTAATTTAAGTGGGTACAGTATATAAAACATGACAAATATGGATTCAGTACTATATATAAAAACAATAAAGGCATAATCTGACAAACAAAGCCTTGTGCATTACAGGGAATAATATTCTGAATATTTTACAGTTAGTTTGATACCTTTCTCTCAAATGGTGTCAGAGTTTAATTAATTTAAGTGGGTACAGTATATAAAACATCAAAAAATATGGTGTCAGTATTGTATATAAAAACAATACAGGCATAATCTTAAAAACCAAGCCTTGTGCATTACAGGGAATAATATTTAGAGATTTTTACCGTTGGTTTGATACCTTTATCTCGAACGGAGTCAGAGTTTAATTAATTTAAGTATAGGTAAATTATATAAAACATCAAAAATATGGTTTCAGTACAGTATATAAAAACAATAAAGACATAATCTGAAAAACCAAGCCTTGTGCATTACAGGGAATAATATTTATATTATTCATTCGGTCTTCACTCCCTGTGATTCAGAGTGTTTAATGAACGTGAGTAGTTTTATTTTATTCTGACCTCCCTGACGTTCAGCTCTTTGTGTCGCCCCCTGCTGATCGAGTTCACAGCTGCAGTTAACGATAGTTTCCTTAACAACGTGTTATATCCGGAAAAATTTAAACTAAATACGTAGAATAAAAAAAAAGAAAACGCAGGTCACAGGTAGTCTTATTTAGTTTGCGTTCTCACCCACAGATTGTTATCTTAACACGGTCTCTTTGAAAGTTTCATAAATGCTGTTGCTTTTGTTTGTTTGTCATAAAGGTGATAATTTCCTGACATAAGGGAAAATGAGCGAGATATTAGATACACCGTCTCTGTCAGAGGCCTTCATACAATTCCAGTTAGTACGGTGCTTAATATTGTTACTGCTTTGCCTATTCTTGTGACCTAACATAGGCTCTCTTCTAATAGAATTCAGGTTCAAATGAAAGAGATTGAAGATTTTGAGGAAGAAATATGCCAACTAGAAGATAAGAAGAAAAAACTGATAAAGCTGGTATGTTATGTTTGTGAAGATGATGGAGGAAGACTAAAATCAAACACGTGTCTGCAGCAGGAGCAGCTGAGAGAAGAGCATAGAGGTCATGTGCGTGAACTGCAGAAACAGATGAAAGAGCAGGAGAGGAACCTGGAGCAAAGGCAGCGAGAAGATGAAGAGCAGGTGGAGCGCATGGCCCGAGAGAACCTGGAGCTAAAACACAAGCAAGAGAAAGAACTAGAAGGTAGTTGAGTGACAATAACAACGTTTTGAGGGAATAGTTCACTCAGAAATGACTGTCATCATTTACTCACCCTCATGTTCTAACCTACTGTTACAATAAATGGGAACTGAATCTTTCAAGCTTGAAAAATTATGCAAAAATACCATAAATGTAAAATATAAAACAATTCCACTATATTCAACAACATCTAAAGCCATATTTCAGGTGTGGATTCATGTACTAAGACGGTGATACCAAAGACCAAATTTAGTACACCTTATTAATAAAACATACTGTGTAGTTACAAGCAAGCAGATACATTTTAATATCACTGTCTAAGTTAATACTGGCGAGTCGGAGTAAACTTTTAGAATTTTTGGCTGAACTAACCCTTTAAGCATTTTAGAATGTTCCCACTTTTCAAGCTTCAAAAAAGATGAAAAATACCATAAAAGAACATTAAACAATTAAAAATGACTTGTGAGCTATATTCATAATCTCATCTAAAGCCATGTATGATAGCTTTGTGTTTGGTGTGTTCATGAGAATCAGCAAGGTCCAGTTTGGGAACGAATCATTCAAGAGTCGGATCTTCTCAGTGAAACAGATGGTTCAGTTTATAAAACCGATCTGAATGATTCATTCACGAATTGAATAAGTTATCGAGCTGCAGACGCTCCAGTGAATAAATCATACAGCTACAGAAAACCTATAGCGTACAACATGTACAGTATGGACTACTTTTATGGTGATATGTGACCCATAAATCAAAAATGTACATTGCTGTGCCTCAGTGAGCTTTTTAAAACGTTTGTGTGGTTTATGCAGTATTGTGTTAATATTTAGAACTGTGCTGCAAGCTTGCAAGTGAAGGAACTGCAGGCGGAACAGCAGGTATGGCTGCAGTATAAGAACAAGGGCAGCATTAAAGACCAGCAAAAGATACAAAAACTGGAAAAAGATATTGCCTCAACAAAGGATTTGTTAGGAGATATCAGGTGTGTGTTTTCCATTGTTCTACTTAACTCAGAACACAAATATTCATTATGTTTAAATATAAAATTATATTATACATTATACAGTTGTGGCCATAAGTTTACAATAATCTTGCAGAACGCTAATTATAATGTAAAAAATGCCAAACAAAAATGTAAATTTTTATTTTATTAATTTGTATGTAATATGTAAACATCTGCTATGTAAACAGCTTATTCAGGACAGTACTACTAAATAAAAATAAATATTCTATTTAAAATAACACTGTAGATTCTTTAAGGTAAATGTAAACATAAGACAAAAACAGCATTACGTTTAAATTAAATAACACAAATAATTGCATATAAAAAACCCAGAATATTTTCAGAGATCTCTGGTTTTGCGGCTATTGATGAAACGGAGCAAAAGATAGCACAGAGTTTAAAGGATGGAATTCAGCTCGCCTTTTAGGTGCTGCAGACATGTTATTGTTGTCTGAATTGTGACTATTACGTCTGTTCTGAGGTACTGAAACTCTCTTTATGTTTCAGGGAGCAAATGAAAACCTTGATAATAAGAGTAAATTAGAGATTAAAGAAATGCATTAGCTGAAAAAGTAGGTGTGGTCATTCTGTGTGCATTGAATTTATTTAATACACGAGTTTCACAATTTGAGTTGAATTACTGAAATAAATGAACTTTTCCATGACATTCTAATTTATTGAGATGCACCTGTATATAGAGCTAACAGCTACAGATACTACATTGATGATGGCCATCAAATACCTGTCATTAATCACCCATAATGCCTATTCCTTTCCAGAGCTGGTTGATAGACCCCCATATCCCCTCCAGCCATTAGCAGAAGCTGAAGGGGCTCAACAGAGAAGCGATGCGACCACGTCTGGTAGCACAACAACTTCCACCCCACCTGACTTTAGCAAGATTTTCAGCAGTCAGACTGATTTCACGGTAACAAATTGTACTACATTTATAGACAATGCTTACTGTGTTTGCCCCAACTAGTCACATTAAGGGTGAAGATGGCATCAATAAACATTATAATCATCATCATTAATTTTTGATTAGCAATGAATGCATGACTAATGACACGCTACCTCAGAAGGGCCCACTGTGCTTATTATCAGGCAACATACCCAGAAAGGATCTCTGCCAAAGGCAGCGAATTTTAAAAAGGCCCTCTCAGTGGCACATAAGCAAGATAAGATCTGTGGAAACACAGTGTCTGTGATTTTCCCACTGCCATTTCCAGGCATCATGGGCTAGAATATAGATGACACAAGTAGGGATGGGGAACAGTCACTGCCCTTGTTAGAGAAGCCAAACTGGAACCCGCTTTAACATGCTGCGTTTGTGTTTGTGTGAAGGGGCCGACGCATCTGGGCTTGCTGGAGCAGATGCTGCTGTGCATGATAGGTAAAGCATATCCCCTGCACACACTGCCGAACGACCCCGCGGATATGGGCGAGGAGATGACCTTTGACCTGCTGCAAACTGAAAGGTGGCCGGTTACAACAGAGGTCATCAATAGAAAGTTTCAACAGTCAGTTTCACAGTCTGGAGAATCTGATGCATCTGTAAACGACACCTGTGAAATTCAGCAGTTGTTGGCTAAGAATTGAAATACAGAAATGGCAATAATTCCCATCGACTCCAAAAAAATAACGAACTAAATTAAATAAATATATATATATATATATATATATATATACACACACACACGCACACACAACACAATGTAAAATTATTTAAAAAAATGGATGAATCAATAAACAAACAAACACACTTAGTTCTGTGGAAGCTGCACTTTATTTGAAAATCACCCAAATTCTGCTTCATTTTTTTTGTCAT
>NW_015633562.1:307642-310966 GCF_001515625.1 Sinocyclocheilus rhinocerous
AAAGATAATTCATTTCTTTCATGTCCTCAGTGGGTAAATCATAAATAAATACAGACAATACACAAGGAATGTCTACTGCAAACGTCGTAACAAAAAATAAAAATAAAGTAGAAATCATAGTAGAAACCAATGTTAGAATTTCTAATGGGTGATGGTTAAATCAGGTAATGCTTGATTGGTAATCGGATAAAGACAGAAGTCCACCAAAATCCCTCCCCGATCCCTCTTTTTGCCATTCCATGGAAAAAAAGTGAAGCCGTGTTTGAGTGAAAACCCACCACATTCCAGCACTCGCGCGCTCTCAACACCCATGAGTTTCGTTACAGATGCAGATCGGTACAATAACTGTTACAGCGACAAATTACAAAGTGAGCGCTGTGTCCTCCATCTCTGGGTAACAGAGTCTTACCCATCGCAACCCCACCCGTCATATCCCATAAAGCCCCTCCCACCCCTCCCTCTGATTCCTGTACAGGTTTGTACTGGGGCAGAACTCTCCATGAAGAGTCGAATAGCCAACTGGAGAGAGATTAAAGGTTTGAGATTTGCCGTATAAATCATCCTTGGGAAGCATCGACCCTCCTTCACCTACATGAACTGCATCTGGAATCAAAGAAATGCATATTTACGGATACCGTCAAAGTGTCATTTTAGAACATGTTTTTGTATATTTGACACATTGTGATGAACGGACACATTATGACATTTTATACCAAGTCCAGGATAGTAAGTTTGAATGTTTTTTTTTTTTTTGGATGATTGACTGACCATCCTAATTTTAATGTCACTAAATGAATTGAATATGCAAATGTAACCAGTAAAGCAGCCAATAAATGATGAGATGAGTTTATGAAGCTGCAACTCAGATGAACTTGCTACAAAAATTAAAAATATGATTAAAACTTAAAGGGGCCATGTCACTTTTTTTTCCCCCCGAAGTTTTATTTGTACCAAAACCATTACTAACGCTTAGAAATAACATGTACTGTACACATACAGCCACATTTTTCTAAATTGCACATACTCTGTACACTCAGCTCACACTGTCCCGGGTCATTGCTTCACAGTCGGAAAAGAAAAAGATACAAAATAACAATAACTACTGGAGGCCACAACAACAACAGACACCTGCGTTGAGCGCTTGTTTAAGAAGGTTAAGAGATAGTAGTTTAAAAGCGTTTAAAGACATTTTTAGCTCTCATAACTTATGGGGAGTATACACGCAGACACTAGACAAGGATGACACTTTCTAATGCACCAGTCAAAACAACTGATGGATAGAACAGAGTTCCACCCTACATTTTTTTTATTTTCCGATAATCCTTATCATTCAGATGTATGTCATAATGCAGAAGAAAAGATCTGTTGCTACTTCCATTACATCGTGACTGAAAGATTTGATTCCACAGGATATGACCCCTTTAAATCAAAAGGAAATACAGAACAAAATCATGAATGATTTGTAAATGAACTTGAAGAGCTTGATGCTATACCTTTTAAAAGCATAAAAATGGCTCTGTTGAAGCTGAAGCTACAAATCACATCATTGATGTATATAGAAAACATTAGTATTGCAGCACATGGAAAACAGGGGTAAGAGTTTTGTCAATAGAAACACACAAACACTGTAATAAAGCAAGAAGCACCTGTTGATCAATCACACACACACAGCAGACATGCTGTACCTAAAGACGCTCTAAAGGAAATCCTTCAGACACAGCTGTGCAAAAGGGTCCTGTCCCGGAGCTCTGAGAGGACTTGAACTGGAAGGACTAGAGGCTGTAGAGAGCTAGTTCAGAAAGAACGAGAGAGATTGAAGGGGTCCGAGGACAGCCAGGAAACACTCAAGACACACACACACGAGAGGAAAATTCAGAGCCAGACAGGCTAGAGAATAACAGAGAGGTTCAGAAAAAGAGAGGGGTATTTTCAAGCCACTATTTCCTGCGCTAACAATACTGCAGAAATGAAGCAGGGGTGGCACGATATGTATTTCGAGCTGAGAATTTGGTGCAGTGTGGAATACATATCCTTCCCCAGAGATGTGTGAAGGCATCAATGCTAGTGTTCATATTCAGAACAGCACTGTGATGGCGAATGAGGGTGAACAAACTAGAGTGCATTCTGAATAGAGCCTCTGGCATTCTAGAGCTGCTTCTAGAATAGCGCGTGATCAGTCAGGGTTGAGCGGATGGCTCTATTACAAGAATGATCATGGGGCTGGATAAATGCAAAAACATTTATTAAAAAGCGGAAACCCATGGATGCTACTGTGCTCTGAAATGGACAAATTTGATTGGATTAGGGTGTGGTCACTTTAGCTAATTTTTGCGACCAAAAAAAAAAAAAGTCATAACTCACACAGAAACCTCTTTCAAAACTAGCAACTGTCCGTTGGTCAATCCAAATATTACTTTCATTTGGTCAATGCAAAACTATTAAAAATGACTAGATTTTGTCTGTGGAAATTCACTAAACAGCAGTAAATGTGACCAGACCGTAAGACTTCTAAATTTCATTGTTTGAGGGTTAATTGATTTGTAACCACATTGTGTGTGAGATCATACCTGTGCCCCTGAGACTGGGCCGAAGGGATTGGCCGGCCGCATCACAGGCTGAGTGTACATCATGGTGGGCTGGGTCATCATGGTCATGGAGCCCATGTGAGGGGGCTAGAAAGGAATAAAAACAAAGTTAAAGGAATAAAGAAACCAAGTGAGCAATGAGTAATGCTTGTCACGGCTGTTGGGACACAGCATTTCTATCTGGAACTTTAAATGCCAATAGCTTACAGAGTTTCTCTGTTGACATCATATTTTGTTTGACAGTACTGAAACTCAGCAAAGAGGAATGTGAGCCAGTCTGAACCCACTGTTCTGGAGTTACTGTTTAACTCCACCGGAGCTACATGACACGCAGCAGACAGGAAAAGTGGGGTTTTTGGAGCAACTCATATTTTACGACATTAGTTCTAACTCTTAAAAGAAAAAAAGCTGAGGTACACACAAAAATTGGACTGGAGGATCCAAATTGGATGAGTCATAATAGCAGTCATGTAAGTGCAGATGCTGTTATTGAAAAGCGTCATTTACAGAGCGCCATCCTCCCTTTAAGCCATTAACCACGGCCTGCGCTGACTTTACCTGTATGGCTTACTCAACCTCTATTACTGGGTTCTATTGAGCACATTGTAAATCTGTAAAAGATGGCTAAAAGACTTAAGATTCAAATTTGATTATAGATAGAAGTATCATGCCCATGTGCCCCCTCAGTTCAAATTAAATTAAATTAAAAATAATAATAATAATAATAAATAATAAAATA
>NW_015633562.1:311095-337001 GCF_001515625.1 Sinocyclocheilus rhinocerous
AGTTCAAATTAAATTCAATTAAAAAAAAAAAAAAAAAATAATAAAATAATTTATATAAAAAATATAAAATTAGTTTTTAATTATAATATATTTTTATTTATTACCAATAATAATAATAACAACACTAAATAATAAAATAATTTATAAAAAATATAAAATTATAGTTTTTAATTATAATATATTTTTATTTATTACCAATAATAATAATAACAACACTAAATAATATAATTAAAATACAATCAGGTGCTAAATCAGGTTTTTAAAATGCGTCCTCTATGTTTAATAAATAAGCAAACAAGCAAATACAATTATAATTTAAAATATAATAAATTATATGACATAATAATAAATACACATTATTATAAACTTAAATATATCATTATGAATTAAATTATAAGGTACTACATTAGAATGTACAACATGGGTCCTCTTTCATGTGTAATAAATACAAAAAATATATAATTTAAATAATAATAATAATAAATAAAACTTAAAATATATAATTATTATGAATAAAACAAGGAGCTACATCACATCTTATGTCCTCTCTCATGTTTAATAAATAAACAATCCAGCACACACTAGACTATCCAGTCTTACACCAGAAAAAAAAAAAAAGAGAAGTGTTTCAAGAACATGCAACACACATGCCCAGATCTTTTTTTCTTAAAGCTAAGGGTTCATGGAGGAGAAAGCAATGTAGCCATCCCTGTTCATGTGATGAATAAAATACACAGAGGAAAAAAAAAAGTCTCTGTAATGTTGCCCTAAACTCAATAAAGAGGTGCTTCAGACTCTAGAGAGCCTTTCACTGTGTTCCGCACACCCACACTACTCCTCCGGTGGGGACTGACTTACAGCATCACTGCAGCCTCTGAATATACAGGAGATGAAAAGCTAATACTTCTGACACTGATGGAGTGAGTGATGCACAAATCCCCAGTTTGCACTCACCATTGCGTATCCCATCATTCCTGTGGGCGTTGTGGCAGGGAAGGCCATGACAGAAGTAGCCTAGGAGGACATGTTCGGCGTTAGTGCAGAAATACCACAGGTAAAACATCATCAGCTTTTTTTTTTTTTTTTAGCATGAAAGAACGATTCTTCTGAACACCTTAAGTGAGAAATTTCCACTCGAGCAGCCATGAGATCACAACTGCCCCAGACACACAGTGCTCAGTGAACAAAGGCAACTTTGTGCAAGTGGACTAACGGAACACTTTTTAAAAATTAATTCGCAAAAGATACTTGAGTCTTTTAGCCTTTTCTCTTCATGGACAGCTGCTCACATCTGGGAAACATTAGAAATGTCTTTACACACTCCAACCGGATTATAGGCATGGAGATAAAGAGGAAGAGAGCGAGAGTGTTTGTGTCCTCTTTGAAGGCAGAGTGATTAGTTGCAGGTGCAGGGCTCTGGTGGAAGAGAGAAGCTCTTTGTGCAGGAGCTGTGAGATTCTCAGTAAGGTCTTCAGTAGCCACAGACACACTTTTATTTCCACTCGTGCACCATTGAAATGTGTGACAGACTCTGAACGGCCTCCTAAATTCAGCAGAGTGATGGTGACCTAATGACCAATAAATTGTAAAATAAACACATCTTCATAGAACACGAACTGAGGTCATTTACCCATTAACTAAGAGTTTGAAAACTGCGGAAGAGATTGTTTTGATGTCACAACACCCCTTAACACGCTGGTGTACATATCTGTGGTGGATAAAATTAATACAACATTTAATTTTTTTAATAAATGCACAAAACAAAAACAATCGACTTCCTTAAAAATATTTTTATTTTACCACTGTAAAGCTGCTTTGACACAATCTGTATTGTATAAAGCGCTATATAAATAAAGGTGACTTGACTTGAAGGATCATGTGACACAATATTACTGGTTTTGCTATTTTGACAAATTATGCAGCCTTGGTGAGCATAAGAGGCTTATTTCAAAAACATTTTTAAAAATCGTACTAATCCTCAAACTTTTGATCAATACAAAACATTTTAACATAATACAATTTTTCAAATGCTCTGAACAGTTGAACGTGGAGCCATAATTATCCATTTTATAAAAGATAATTCCATTTACAGCCTAATATTGATCCTTTAGAAATATAAAACTCAACCGTGTGTTTTTTTCCTGAGTACACAACACTAAATCAGAACATACGGCAATGAATCTCAAGATGATGAAAGATAAACGTGTTTGCAGACTTTGAGGAATCTCATTAAGATACTTTCGCAAACTTCTAGCCAGAGTAAGCAAACAGCTCAGTCGTACGGCAGTCTTAGGTGGAACAGCACCTCCAGAAACGTTTGACAAGCACAAACAACTCTGCAGGAGTAAATATGACTAAATCATGCTGATGTACTGATCAATCCAGCTCAGCATATCCTGTTTAAGAAAGAAAGAACTCTCCGGTGGAAGTGTTTCCATCAGAATGTTTACCAAGGCACGTAACTGTTTGATTACCTACTTTATTGGACATTGCCCATTGTCCGGTAAACCCTCCGCTGGAAACACTAGCCCATTGATTCACGCCAAAATGACTACAGTTGTTTGCTGATGGCGATAAACAAATGAAACCGATGAGAGGAAAGGGTAGAGGAGGAACAGAGCTGTCAGCCATGCCGAGATAACATCTGGTTAGATCAGCTCATGGGTTTCAGCGCAACTTGGGTCACTCAAACACACACAGGTCATAAATTGTGACCAAAGCAAAGGCGGTGGGGTTAATAATCTCATGCGTTTCAGAGAATGGTTCAACTCAGCGTTTTGACTTACGTATTGTGGGAAAAGCATGCCATTCTGTTTATCCCGTCGCACGAGAATGGTTACACAACGCAACAAACCCAATTAGAGGGCATACAACACAATAACATCTCACATTGTGAGCTCACACAAACACATTGTAAACATAGACAAGACAGAATACATTCCAGCTGTTTTTGAGAGTTGATTACAGCTCTGTTCCAAATGCTAGTGTGCTGCCTACCTACAGTAGGCAACATTTTTAGGACAGCAGGCAGCAAAAACATGTTGCCTAATAAAATACCTAATTTTGGTCAAAATAAAAGCAGAATCACATATATACAACCCCAGTGAAAGAATAAAACAAATTTACTAATAACTTAAATAATGATATAAAAATATTTTATTAGTAAATAAATACATTTAAAATCAAGGTGTTGGGCAGAATTTAAGGAAATAATTATAGTAATAAATAATTACTGAGTCCTGAAAAGTATTGCTAGAACATCACATACATACTTTGAGCATAAGACAATCCCATTATACACTGATAATAATAATAATAATAACACATTAATAAATATAACATTTATTTATAACTGAAATATAATAAATTCTCTTTTATATTTTATTAGCAAGTAAATTAACTTTTTTTTTTTAAATGAACAGAATTGAGGGAAATGTTGATAATTGTTCAGTCCTAAAATGCATCGCTAGAAAGTAGTTCTAATTAAATGTACTATTTCATCTAATATTTGTGTAAAGTATCAAGTTGTTAGCTTAGCCACATGCTAACTTCAAAGTATAATGGAATCAAGTTCTAATTTGGAAAAGTGCAACAGAACGCCATTTGAAATTGTACTCCAACTCAGAAATTGTCAAACTTCGTGGAAATGCGAGGGTAGGATGTTACGAGGGCATATCAGCACGGTTAATGATAAACATAGATAAAGAAGTAAATTAAATGCATCAGTGACTCAAAGTTCCAACATCACATGATAATAAAGCAGGTTAAACAAATATTTGCAGAGACAGGAGTGTAAAACACGGTAAACTATCCTCTCAATTTATAAATGTACACATACAAAACAACTGTAAGCATTTTGCTAGCCATTTGTGTCTGTACACATCATCCAAGCATCGGAATGCTACTTTGGTCACATGAAATTGAGTTTTTAGTATTGTACATCCTTTCAATTCAGTCACTTCTAACTCCGTCATAGAAGGTAATCTAGACAGCGAGGCAGCTCATTAGGGTTTGGAACAGAGCCCGTGTTTCAGAATCAGTGGAGGAACTCCAGCTATTTTCTGTCTATTGGTTTATGACAGGTGTTTCTAGCACAAGTCTTGTTTCATTTGAGTCAGCGAAAGCACATATTGTTGTCCTCACCATGGTGGCAGGGTTCCATGTTGTGGTCGGAGCCATCTTTGGTTGCCAGTTGGTTCCTCCAGTCAACTTCTTTTCACCAGGATGACTCCAGTGAATGTCACTGAGGAGAAACAGAAGAAACCATTATGATCAAGTCGCTGAGTTTGAAGAGAACTATGAATCAGGACTGAGATGAGCAGCAAATGTTCATACTTATTTGCGGTTCCATTTCCAATACCGAGATCTGGAAGAATAAAAAAAAAAAACTGGTGAGGAATATGCCAGCCATTGTGAAATGCTAAATTCACTTCAGACCCTAAATCAATAAATAAAACAAAAGTTGCTGTTCATGATTACTAGTACCTAAATACAGAGTAGGGCTGCGCAATTTGGAAAAATAAAATGTTTTCAACAAAACAGTCTGACTGTGATTGTGGAAAAAAAAAAAAAGTTCAAGGTTTGCCATGCACAATCTGGCCAAACATTTTGTGAATATCAACATGACTGTAAAATAGCATTATTATTTTAAATTGAATTTTATATATATATATATATATATATACACATTGTATATTACAATGAAATATTACAATAGTGATATTTCTTTAATATTTTTGTATTTAATACTAGCAACATATTATTATTATTGCTAAATACAATACTAAATACAATTACTACAGAACTATTACTAAAACAACCAATTTATAAGCACTTCTCATTACAAATTTGTATAATTAATCATACAGCCCTAATACAGAGGGTCGTTTGTAAGATATAACAAGAACAGTACACTTACTGCCCACAAGATTGGCAAGGGAGGAATCCAAGTCATCGGAAACCAGTTTGCCTGGCTGTTGGGCGCTGGGCGTCAGGCCCTGGTTGGGAGAGGCCACTGTGGGTTTCAGGATGCCACCTAAAATATCATCTTAAACAAACAGAGGAGAGGGAATGGGAGAGGGATGAAAGACACAGACAACACACACAAACAGAAAAAGCGCAATTAGGTTGGGTGGAGCGAGAGGCAGCTGCCCTCGGAGCAAACGTTGCAGGACTGAAAGTGATTGAATGTGGGTAAAATCTTGTCGAGTCAACTCACCCAGACATGCAGTGCCATGCAAAGCCAGCGGCCCAAATAGATCAAACCACACAGTGAGAGGAGAGAAAGAGGACAAAATGAGGAACATCTTAAAACATGACTGCGCAAATTATGGTGGTCTTATCTTACGTGACATGGGCTCACATTTAAAAAATGCTTACAAATTCAAGTCAAACTTCTGTAATGCACTATATTTACAAGAAAAAATTCTATATTTTTAACAACAACAACAAAATTTTTTTTAATGTTACCAATAAGAAAGTTGTTTTAGAGGTGGATTTGTTTTCCTTTGGAATAACATGCATAAGACCAAGACTGTGTAATAGGACAGTGAATTTTCAATTTAGCGTTTATTTCATAATTTAATTGTGTTGCAAGCTGGATCCAAAACTGGGTCAACCATGGCTCAATGTTTTAGAGTGCTAACACTTATGCCAAATCTCCAACATAAGACACTGATTTCAAACCAATCATGGGTTTAAATCAAAACTAAGACCCAATGAAACCAAGATTCAAGCAAATGAATGCTTCAAGGTTGTTTTATGAGAAGCCTGAGGTGTGATTTGTGTTTAGAAAGCAAGTTCCAAACATGCAGTATTGCAAACATGACACAAAAGAGATCGAGTCTTTAAACACATTATGATCCCTTTTATTATGAAAATACCACAGCAAACTTCTAGAATGAAAAGTGGCTGTATAACCGTTTTCACATGCTAGTTCCACTCTGTCAGCTTAAGCATGGTCCATTGCATTGACCTTCAGCAAGTGAGATGGATGTGAAGCATCACATGTGGAAAAAAGCAGTGAGTGAGTCACAGCAACTGGGTTAACTTCTCTCTTACCAGCAGAGTCTGTGCTGTTGGTGGCCGATTTATTGCCGAACACGGAGTCAAAGTCGACATTAAGGCCTGTTGAACTGGGAGGCTGGGCGGCGGGAGGTGCAGAGAACCCTGTGTAAATGGAAATAAGGTCAGACCTAAAAAAACACCACAGGCTGGTTCACCTAAAATTTTTTGAGTGCTGGAAGAATGCCAGAGAACAGCAATTTCAAAACAGTGGTTAATGTTTTCTTCCATTCATTTAAATGGATCGATTCTGTTATAGTCTATAGACTTCCAAAAATGTCAGCTGTTTGACTGGGTTAGCTCACGGCAACTGACTCGTACTTCCCACAACATGTTTGCCGTTACAAAACCACATTTCATTCCTCTTCATCAATATACCAGTAGTTTCATCTAATATACTAGAATTAGCCATTTGAGGTAAAAAAAAAAAAAAAAAAAGGGGTCAATAAGAGTTATATTGATTTATATAATTCTTAAGCCCCGTTCACACCAAGCACGATAACTATAAAGAAAACGATAAAGATATAGTTCTAAAAATCGTTCTCAATATTAAAGAATAGCAGAGTCCACACCACAACTATAACGATAAAGACAAAGAAAAACGATATCGTTGGAATCACTTTCAAAACAATTTTTCTCCAGCTGATGAACGATAAAAAATTGACAGCCAATCAGAATCCATCCTGCTGTAACGAGCTCGAGAATTTAAAGCGGCAGACGAGCGTGCGCTTAGAATAAACAGACGATACTGTTCGTTGGTGTGGACGCTAATATCGTTATCTTTATAGTTATCGTTCTTGGTGTGAACAGAGCTTTATTTTCTTATTTCCATTAAATAAACTAGTTACATGATATGCAGACAGATTAATCCAATTAAATATTGCATATTAATATTTCCTTGAAGGAGTGTTATTAACTAAAACTATTACAAATAATTTTTGTTAATTGAAATAAAGCTGAAATAAATCAAATATAAACATTAGATGAAAAGCTTAAACTATAAAAATGTTAGAAATGAACCTTGGCGACTAAAAGTTTAGTTGAAAAAGCTGAAGTACTAAAAATCATTAAAAGTGAAATAAAAATAAATGAGTTTAACAGAAATAAAAAACAAAATCTAAAAAGACAAAAGCACATACAATTCCTAAAGCTTTGAGTAAAATTAGAATGAAGACTGAAAAAATGAATATACACTATAAGAGTATAAAAATACTAAAACAGCAATACCTTGAAGGTGACATGAACATGGTAAAAAGACAACAATATATATATATAGTTAGATATTTGAAATCTGCATATGATTATACAGATTGTTAGCCTTTTTCATAATTAATTATGCTAAAGTAAATTATTAAATTGACAACCCAATTAAAAAATAAAAATAATAAATAACAATAAAAGCTGAAAACACAGGTTGCAAACTTGAACTGGAAGCTGAATGTCTGAATTGACTGAATTGATAAACCTGTTCAGTTCAGTCCTTTGCGAAAGGAAAGAAAAGACCAGACACAGCTGAAGGATGCAGAAAGAGAGAGAGAGAGACAAGCCGGAGGGATGGCACCTACCTCCGAATAGTCCAGCTACAGCGGAGGGCTCAGAGTGGAAGAGAGGAGTGTTAGGGTAGGCAGCTGGAGAGCAGAACGAGTCTGACAGGCCCAGAACAAAAGCACAGGAGAACCAGAAATGGGAAAATTAGTGAAGAGATACAAAATTAATAAAAATAATAAGCAGAGGGATATTTATTCATACTCTATATTCAAATCAAAAGGGTGGAATGAAAACTAATTAAGTAAAAGAATAAAGGTTCTAAGAGTAATTTGGGGTAAAAAGCACTCAGAGGGGAAACCACGGGGTAACGGCATTATGTTTCCCGAGCTCAGAAAACATACATCACACTGGGACGTCTGTACCTGAGAGGAAGCAGCCCATCCGAGCAGAGGGCTCGACGGGTGATGCAACGGGACAGCTTGAATCAATAAAGGGATTGTAATTATCTGGAGAACCAAGAAATTAAATTGACATTTGGGAAAAACATTAAAACTTAACACTCTAAGGATGGGAAAAATTAAAAAGGGTAAAAGAAAAATCCAAGAAAGGCAGCAAAGCACAACCAAGCAAGTTTTTGAGTAAGGTGGTCCAGAGACCATCGTACAGACCTTCAGAAAACCACCAAAAAGCAATTAATTGAGGTTCAGTGTAGGCAAAAAGGACCACCAAACTCAAATAGGGTACAAGCATTTTTAAGCAGTTAATTTGTACTTGATAACAGCCATTCTCACTCTTGATCACATGTATTCATATTAGACCAGCATTGCTCGATCATAAAAGCCAACTAACCATAATACAGCTGTAAAAACAAACACTCTTTACAGTAGCAACAAACCATCTGTCTGTCACTCTCTCAAATATGCTATTGTTCGCTCTGAGAACATAATAAATAAAGTCCCTAGTGTAGAACAAACTCACAGAAGCTAGACTTCCTTTATTGCTTTTACACAACCATAGAAAGGCACACATTCACAAACACACACACAGTGTTTCAAAACCTAGGCTGTGTTCAGAATAGCATACTACCATACTTCTTTTACAATTTCTGCAATTTATATTGCATAGTATGACAATTTCGAGGATCACTGTATCACACAATGCAATGTGCTCGACCTGACTTTGTGTTTCCAATGTGACAAAAGAACAGGAAGTAACTATTTTTGATGAAACTGCCACAATATTTTATTTTATTCTAGACTCACGATTAGATTTATTTAAAGTGTGTTTATTTATTTCAATTACAGGTACCTTTTTTTTTTTATATAATTTTTTTTTTCTATTTTTATTTCCAATAATCAAAAAGCAGGTCAGATTAAAAAATGCATGCACTTTATCTTAAAACATGTAATAAAATCTGTTTAGCTTAGGGACCAATTCTCACTATTAACTAGTTGTTTATTAGCATGCATATTACTAGCATTTTGGCTGTTTATTAGTACTTATAAAGCACATATTAATGCCTTATTCTGCATGACCATATTCTAGATCCCTTAATCCTACCTAAATTTAACAACCACCTTACTAACTATCAATAAGCAGCAAATTACGAGTTTGAGGGAAAAGTTGTAGTTAATAGTGAGAATTGATCACCAAACTAAAGTGTGACCAAAATCTTGAAGCACGGTAACATTGTAATGTTACTAGATATTAATATATAGTGACACTGTATATAAACATAGAATAATTCTGTATAAAATAGTTTATGACACTGTATATAAACAGAATAACTCTGTATAAAATAGTTTATGCTGTATAACAAACACTTTCAAATGCTACATAATTAGTACGTAAAGCTTTATTCATTTCAATTAACTTTATTTATTTATTTTTTAATATAGGCATCATTCAGTCTATACTGTGCATTCTTCAGTAGGCTAATATTCTATTTTCAGTTGCCTATGCAGACAGCATTTTTGGGCATCACCAGTGCATTTGAGCTTTTGAGTTAGACACTGGCAAAAACACGGTCTAGGTAGGCAGCTTGCTAGGTTTTGAGTACACAGCCAGTATGAACTTGAGACACACGTATCAGATACTTTAAGGGTTATTAAGGTCAGGCTGGAACTGCCCAGCGGGTCTTTGTACACTTGATGCGGTGGAGCATTCAGGACAAAAATAAGAGTGGAGGGAAAACAGATCAGCACGCAGCAGGCGAAAGAAAGCAAACAGTGCACTACATGAGAGAAAAGAACAGCCGTTTACCACCAAACATTTCATGACTGGGTGTCCTAGAGAAAAAACTAACAGCATCTGAAGACACAACAGGCAGATGGACAGGATCAACAACTGGTTTTGTAACGAAAGGATTTAAGTTTGGAATGGAGTCGTCAACAGCCTCTGTAGACGTGAAAGGATCTACATGGCCAAAGACAAGACAGAAACACAAAATAACAGGAAAAGGTTAGAGCGAGAGAAAGCATGCAAACACAGACTAACAGACAAATGAGGTGGAGTCTGTTTGGTCTAGACTCTAGACGCTTCCAGATGTAAATAAACTACTAGACTGAATGAGACATCCAACACGCGATGTAATGAATATGTAACAAATCACACGTCTAAGCTAAATGGATAGGAATGATTCTTTGAATCATGAGAATCAGTAGAGAATCATTTGAATCAGTAGAACTTCAGTCTGATATGAAGCTTTGAAGCTGTACTAAGATCTAAAATATATAAATAAACATTTAATATTTTATAAATATTTAATAAATAAATAAATGGTATTAGTGTTATTAGTAAGCTTTAAAGCAAATAAAATGTATACACAAAATATAATATATCAGCGCTATTAATAATTGCTTTAATTGTACAACTCTGAAAAAAAATAAATAAATACTAGCTGTGCCAAAGGTTCAATAACCATTAACCTGATTTAAAGACATAAAAAAAAAAAAAAAAAATAATGTGAAGTTCAAAAACATCTCCGTAGACCTCTCCTGGCTATCATTTTCACTATGAACATGTTCAATTAATTTTAAAAGATTAGTTCACCCAAAAATCAATTCTGTCATCATTTACTCACCGTTCCAAGACTTGGAATATATTCCACAAGTCAAAATGATCACTTTTACGAGACGTTTTTGGATCAGTTTGGAGTATGACAGCCAGTATGACAGTTTTCATTTACTTGTGTAGCAAAATTTCACATTTTGTGTTCCACGGAAGAATGAAACTCATACGGGTTTGGAACGACATAAGGATTAATAAATTATTACAGAATTATCATGTTTAGATTCCTTTAAAAGTCAGAGAACATGACAGCAGAGGTGTTGGACAGTGTATAGCATACATAAATCTCCAAAGAGCTTCAAGATAATACATCTGTGAAGGTTGCTGAGCGTGTTTTACACAGTATAATCCAATAAACACTGAAAGCTGCAGGCTTTTTATGGTTCTGCCTGACTAATATCAGAAACCAATATGATATCAGTTCTGCCACGTTAAATATTATGTTACACACCCTATCAGCACTTTTGGATAAAAATTAGACTCATTTATCAGACTTTACAGATTAGATGTTATTCAGACAAATACGGCGCGTGCAACAAGAACATGCTTTCTTTAGGCGATAGCATCGCGGACAAAATTCAAGAGGGAACATTCACTGCTTAAGTTTTGATTACAGCAGAGAAGACAGTGTTGATGTAAGCTTGATTTCTCTGAGATGCATATTAATGCAGATTTGTGAGTTCCTGTGGTGTGGACCGCTCACCTCCCCATGTGTTGGCTAAAGGCAGGCCGGTGGAGAGAGGCAGGGAGGGCTGGAACGTGGGCTGCAGGTCCAACAGATCGTTCGGCACCTTCGGAGTACTGGAGCCAGACACGCACCAAGACAAACACAGACACACACAGGAACTGCATTAATGTCTTCCATAAAACGGCAGTCTAAGGACCAAGCATTTCACAGTTATATGGCAAAGACAAACTTGGCACGTTGATTTGAAGTGCTTAAAGTGGAGACTTAGGGAGTTGAGGGGAAATTCACATGCAATCAATACCTTCTTCACAGTCAAATCCTGTCCGGGCAGGAATTCACACACTTACAGTGTAAACAAGAGAACCGGAACCTGACTTTATACTGATTTTTTTTTTTTAAACACACAAAGACGCACAGTTTCAGGACAGCAGAGGTTAATCTGATTTGAACAAACCCCTAACCGCAAGTATAACAGTAATAATGATGCTCGCCTTAGCAAGCACCATTAATAACTTATGCCTCCATTACTCCTTGAATGACATCATCATTAAAAGCACATACGCCTGTAACGTAATTGCGGAGTTTAACTTGCTGTCATTGTGTAGTCCTGCATAGAGCCCTAATAAAACACTAAAAGCTGAAGATGCCAAACGACTGCACATGTGCACTCATGCACCAACTGGGGAAATAATCACTACCAGCCGTGTATCATCAGAACAGAAAGACTGCGGCATCAATCATCAAATATAGCGCAATTGGTTGTGTGGGCAGAACTAATTGCGCTATATTTGATGATTGATCAAATGCTTTTCAGCATTTGAACTTTGCAGTCATTTATAATCAGCATTAAATGGCATTTACAATATATGAATATATTTTATAAAAATATAAATATTACACATTTTAATAACATGATTTGTATGTACAAAAGTTTTCTGTAATACATGTGTGGCTTTTAAAATTATAGAATACAACCAAACAAATCGCTGAGGGCGAAACTACGGTAATGCAGGACTGTCAGTCAGCGGCTGTGGGTGGGGCCTAAACTATGTGATGTCACATTGCTCAGAGAACCAAAACGGCTTGTCTATAGAGACTGATTTGGTTTAATCGGGATTAAAAAATAAGGAGTGGGTGGATTTTTATCATTGTAGGGTGGTTGTGTTCACACACTGCCAACACATTTTTATGTCTAAACACCATGTAAAAGTGGATTTTGCATAATAGGTGCCCTTTAATGTGTCTTTGATGAATGAGAATATGAATTTCTTTTAAAAACAAAACTCCAAACTTTTGAACAGTACATATAAAAAAGCTATTACCTGTTAGTGAAGCTACTGGGTGTGGAGAACAGGTCGATGGCAGGGGCAGAACTGATGGTGCCCGTCGCAGTGGAAATGGGAGATGCAGCAGTCGTGGAGGGCTTCTTGGACAGTTCCTTCAGGCGCTGCTCCTGATGGAAGAATCAAACCGTGTAACCTTGCTAATTACCTTGCTAATTGGGTATGCTCCAATATGATGAACTTTTTAACAAACAAAAAAAACTCCTTTCCACTCTTTCATAGATGGTGTTACATACCTTAAGTGCTTTTATTCGAGCCTGCTCCTCCTCCAGAGCTGCCTGCTTTTCCCTCTCATCAACCTTGGTGAAAGAGATACCCGTGTTGGCCAGGGAGGACACCGCATTGGACAGCGCACTGGCTCTGTGTAGAAAGACGGGGATATGGAGATAGAATTGTTGCATAATTCCAAATAAATAGATTATGATCCACAAATAAATGTAAAGAGATAGATAAATGTAAATAGAATGAGATCCACAAATAAATCTTAGTTTCACAAACATGACTTTAATTCACAAATAAATAAAATAAGATCTGCAAATTAAAAAAAATGTTAAAATGTGTGCGTGTATATATATATAAAAAAAATGTTTGTTTTTTTTTCCCCACAAACACAACTTTGCCTGGCATTCATTTGTAAATCGCGTCCTGTACATTTGTGGATCGCTGTGCGCATTTGTCGATTTGAACGATTAGTCAGTGAAGTGTGGCTGTTATCTGAGTGGCCCGAGTAGGCTGTGGGTGGAGTCCATGCATTTATGGATTGTCAGCGTTTTGACGCTAGATATGTTTCAAAATCCACAAATGCACGCAGCGATCCACAAATGCAAAGAAAGAAATGCATTCACAAATGTACAGGGAGCGATTCACAAATGCGTGCAGCGATCTACAAATGTACAGGACGCGATTCACAAATGAATGCCAGGCAAAGTTGTGTTTGTGACAAAGATATTTGTGAATACGTTCTTTATTTGCAAATCTCATTTTATTTATTTGTGAATTTAATTCATGTTTGTGAAACTCTCAGATTTATTTGTGGATCTCATTCTATTCATTTGTCAATGTTTAATTTTTGTTAATCTCTTTACATTTATTTGTGGGTCATAATCTCCTTATTGGGAATTATGCAACAATTCTATCTCCATAGGCAGAGGACCTGATCCATTCGGACCATGTGACGTCACAGTGCGTTATCACCGCCATGTTTGTGTCCGAGTCACAGCTGCGCGACCTGTTTCAGTCAGTGGTCACAGCAGCCACAACTACCAGAGGAAGATCAACGAAATACTCCCGGAAGGTTCTCAACAAGGTTACAATATGCTCGGGATATGTTGTGCTGTTTAGCTGTATAACAGCCGTCAGAGAAACTCCAAACTACAATTTTATTTGACCCCAAAGGAGTTAGATCGGCGGAATAAATGGTTGGCTTCAATCAGAAGGGACCACTGGCAGCTAGGGTTGCCAACTTCAGAAAAGGAAAATATGGGACAATTGTGATTCTTTATAGGAGAATAAGGGACAGAATAAAGGACACTTTATTACAGTTAATTATATATAAAAGGTGTATAAAAGGTTCTCAAAAATAATCACAATTGTTTTGCTTAACCTATTTATGTACAATTATTCTAAAAAGAATTTTAAAGTCATACAAAGAAAAAAAAAATGTCACACACGGCCTGAGTAAATTGTACCATTGTGAATTGTTACTGGCTGCACAAGTGGTGTAGTAATTTAGGAGGTGGATATACTGTGAAATTACTTGGCCTACATACATATATATGGCATAAAATTTGAAAGCATAACAACCGAAAGTCTGAAACGTCAGTCAGTAAAGCATTTTTAAAACAATTTTAACTAAAATATTATTGCAGCCATATAGCCTATGAATGAATGAAAATGCATGTTTTAATTAAAGAGAACTTAAGAGTGTGGGCTGATTTTGCTGCTTGAATAATGAGATCCAAGTTTAAGATACTCCGGAAGTAAAAAACGTCTTCCCTAAAGTAGACTGCATGTTTTCTTGTCTTGCTGGATGTTTGGCTCATGATCAATAATCATGTTGTTTGCATTCGCCCAAACCAATTTGCCGAAGACAAAACGCAGACAACGCAGAGGATTCTTCAAGCCTTCCTCGAGCGGCTACATTCACAAATAAAACGATGCTTTGTCCAAAAAGAACGATTAATTATCAATTGTGCTAATGTTAGCAAATTAATATTAAATATAGATTGCGTAGTAAGCTAGCTAACGTTATCTTGTTACACTATCATTGACTCAAAGTGCTTTGAGCTGATGTCAGTTTTAAATGTACAAGTAATCAGCACCTTACATTATTATGACCTAACTGTTACACTTGCTGTACCCATGTTAGGGTCCTAAAAATACAATCAAGTCCAAAGCTCAGTGTGGGAAATGGTAGTACAAGATAATTTATTATTTTAATATATTATTATTTATTAAATCTCATTTAGATGTGCTGTGTTCGTTGTCATATTGGACACAAAATGGCGGTGAGCATAGCAGAAGTGACGTCTTCGGTACCCATGAATACAGAAAACATGCCACTGTTGAAATCGCTAGGGTTGCATTAGTGGACATCAATGCTACTAGCATGAGCACAGAGCACATTTTTACTGCTTCCGCTACAGGAACCCAGTTTGAACCTGGACTGTCCAAACTGCAAGTCATCAAAATCATGTACATTCCTCCTACACTTAGTTTAAACACAGTTCACTGATTATTTTAGAAATATTTGTCACATCAAAATAATAAAATTAAATGACATCACTCACAACCCCTAAAACCACCTGTCCTCAGATCAAAATTTAATACTTCAAGCAGATTAAAATATTAAATCTAAGAAAAACTGAATTACATTACTTTAAAGAAACATGACAGGTCACAAAAAAAAGAAGCATGAAAATGTACTGAAATACACACACATTAATCCAAAATAATTTTTGCATACAAACAGCTGTAATGTAACTTTTTTTTTGTCCCATTGAAAGAATAACTGAGTAATGATTTGATATGAGAATATCAATATCTTGTGAATTTAGTTAAATGCTGGTTTCTAGATGGCAACAAAAATGCTGTTTTCATCATAAAAATCATAGAACATAGCTCAAAATCCCCTTCACTTGGAAAAACTGCACAGAACTTTTAGCCTGACACAAAACTCCCTGAAACACCTCTCTCCCACACATGCTCAGCACATCCAAAAGTCACACACACTCGCTGAATGCAGAGCATGAGGAAAGCAGCCCCCTCACATACTAGAAACTTCAAAATTAACTGCTTGAAAATCACTGTACCTGCTGGCGGCCGTGGAGTCTTTGACCTTTTTCCCCTCTAATGAAGCCAAATGCTGCTCAAGGGCATCCAGAAGGCTACTGGGGGCCTGGAGGGATGGAAACATTACTTTAGCTTACAGGCTACTACACACACACAGACAGTCCACAAATATACACGCGCAACATATATGAGTGACTGATTAAATTAGGGGCACTTTTGATTACTTGAAATCTTAAAAAAAAAAAAAAAATTATTCTCTGAAATTATTTATCACATATTTTATTTTCTTAACATGTATGACACTCAAGGACTTTACTATGAGCAACTTTCCATTGGATTTTGAAATACTATCTTTTGTTGTTGTACATGATGTAATGAGATTGCTATTTTTCGAATTTTGGAGAAAATGTTTAATAAGCCTTGACTTTAAATAAATCAACTTACTTTAAAACATTTTTTAAAAATGTTAAATAAATACAGAAATAAACAGAAATAAAAAAAACTATTAAATAACAATGAAAAATAAAAAACAAAATGAAAAGAAAAGAAAAGAAAAGAAAAATAAATAAATAAATAAAATTATTAAAAGAAGATAAATAGATAAAAAAAGTTTAGTAAGGACACAAAGATTTTGAAATTAATCATCACTTTTCTTTCCATTATAGATAATATTTTAATACCACTTCTTTGTTTTGTTTTCTAAAATATTTGGCATGATGGTAATGACAATAATATACAAATCACTGTCACTATTATATTAATTATCAAAAAATATATATTGTTTACAAATTCTGAACAAACTGAAAATCCAATTTTTAAAACATCACTTTTTTTAATATAATACTACATATACAAAAAAAACAAAAATTAAAAACATACTACGGACAAAAACATCCCCTTAATTGAAGAATCACTGCTGTGCATAAACACAGATAGCATGCAAAGATACAAACCAAAGACTCTAAACACAGAGAAAAGAGAGTGAGATGCAGGTACTTACACAAACTGTAAACTGAAAACGGAAAGATAAGGAAAGATACAGAATATAAAGGTGGTAGTTTAACAGAGGTGTTTTCAGAGAATTTAAGAAACTGCAGAAACGTTAAGAAGAATAAAAACAAACCCTTAACATAAAACGTAACATATAATTGTGTAAAACTATTGCTTTACGTTAATATATATCTTATAAAGAATCTTATCTTATAAAGATCAAGATATATTTAATACATATAAAATATAAATATAAATGTTTAAGAATCCAATGAAAACCCTATTTTAATAGAGCACAACTCTGAATTTTGAAGGGAACCTGTACCATCTAATATTATGATGATTCTGGTCTACAGCAATCATGTTCTTGTTAACACTGTCTCCTTAACACACAAACAAGTAAAAAGCTAGTTGTTGAAAATAAAAATAAAATCAGACTTAAACCAAGACCCGATTCGGTCTCAAACCTGTAAGCTGCCCACAGCATCACACCTTTATGTGCTGTATGAATCAAACATTAAGGACAGTTAGAATAGTTTCCTCCACCAGTGTCATGCAGAGATATCCGCATGCGCCGAGCACTGCAGGCCTGCGGTTTGCAGCCGCACTGCACAAGCAAATTAGTTGCAGTTCTAGAACTCTCTGATGACTTTTCCTATAACTCAAGTTAAGTATTGATATTTCTAGGTAACTGCAGGTTAGAGAGTTCTACAACTTGCACTTGTTTGGATCTAATGTAGCCATGTTAAGTTTGGCTGTGGAGCTCAAGCCGTGTCTTGCAAAATAAGAGCAGAGTGACAAATAAGTAGCTGATAGGCGGAAGGGAAAGCAGTCAGTGTAAGTTTTTCCTCAAAACCAAGGCCAATATATTTGTTTCCTCACCTGTGATAAGTCTGGTATGTCCCCTCGGTCGATTCCCACTTGCTGTAATGAGCAGAAAAGAGCTGGTTAATGTGTGTCTCATTCGTATTGGCTCATTATATAATCAAGGAGCCCCATAGCGAAGGTTACGCCGTCTTACCTCTGCCACTTTGAGAAACTCTGAGATTCTCGTCATTCGAGTGAGGAATTTCTTATAGATGTCCAGGCCTTCTTTACATTGGGCTTTCTTCATGTCGAAGTACTTCTCTGCAGATGGGAAAGGGTATGAAGTCAGATTTTTAGTTAGCTTTGCATTCCCACCACATTTTAAGGGGGCTTGCTTTTCACTCTGCGACTTCACCAGGCCGAGTTATGCTTGGCATCTGTCGCCACAACATGACCCAAAGCAACTCTCACTAGTATGTCGGCCTCTCACAGAAACTCTCATCCAACATGTAACCACTGAACAAAGCCAACAGATGCAGCTAAGCCCCTGAATGGAGCCATCCAACATAAACACTCCAAGCAAAACCACTTCATTTAGTAAAAATATCATATTGCAATTGTTTAAAGGGGTCATATGATGCTGCTAAAAAGAACATAATTTTGTGTATTTGGTGTAATGAAATGTGTTTATGCGATTTACTGCGGTAGCATTTTAAACTGCGATATGATAATCCCATATTGCTGCTCCTTAGATATCATAGATAAAAGCAAGAAGGAATAAAATCACAATGAAAAAGATTATCTTCAACACTGACTATAAAGCTTTGTTTTTTGGCTTTGAATTAAGTCTGAATGGAACCGAACTCAAGCCTCTTTGCAGAGGCAAATGTGAATGGGGTAAAAAAGGACCCAGATCTCTTTGCATTCACATTGTAGTTGAACTTAAAAGTGGACTCGGATCTCTTTTTGAAACGTCAGTTGTTTCAGTCCATTTTTATTCCAAAGTTAATGTTTTGAACCTAGTCTACTGAAGTATAATATTATAATGAATAATCATCTAATAATAATTATATATATATATATATATATATATATTAAATTATGTCTAAAATAAACAATAACATTTTGTTATTTTTGAATTTTTTTATTCAATAGTTTCCAGTAAAAAAAATAGCTTTATACATTTAAATCATTACATTTTATTTTGACAACTTGTGCAGTCCTACTTCAAATTATCATTATTGTGATAATGATATTTAAGTTATCATGATATCCAAGTTTTCAACAACAACTGATCTTTAAATAAGACAATATCAGACGGTCTGGATAACCAAGTTCAATTAAGCTCTCTAGCTAATCATCACTTCAAGTTGAAATTTGCTCAGTGCATTTCCAATTTTACTGCCCTAAACCATGACACTGTCCTTACTTGGCCCAAAAAATAAATTCTGAGACTACTGATATGTACAGGAAGGGTTTGTTTTATGAGTTACAGCTCTCAGGCAGTAAATAAGCTGTCATAAAACGAGAGTGACGAGTCAGGTCAGAGTCCTATACAACTGTCGATGAGTGGGTTGATACTTTAAGTTCAAAGGTCTCTGCAACAGGAACCAATAAGAGGAGATGGTAAAAGCCAATATGTAGGGCAGCCCACATTAGGTTTCGAAAGATCAAGCAGAATAACAGCTCACCAAGCAAGTTGATGATCCCTTCATTGTAGGCTGCAAACAGGCGGATGGCGTCTTTAAACAGAAGCATGAATGCAGCATTAATGACCCCGTTTGTGAGCTCGTTGGCATTTACCTGTCGACACAAAATAAGCCAAATTAAATTTGGTTTGAGACGATTTATGCTGCAAGAACTGAAAACCAATGCAATTACGAAAAAACAAAAGGAAAAGACCATTGAAGAAAGGTCTAGCCATTAGTGCATATGGAACTTAAATAAGTCTAGCTGTTGTCATCATAAACTCACGTTGAAGTCGAGGAGCGCATCCATCTGGTTTTGGATGATAGGGATGGTCTTTAGGAGCTTCTCGGTGTTCATAGCTCTCATTACGCCATCCGCCCTTTGACAACAAAACAGACAACCAATTCAATGAAGAGTTCTCATTTTTGGGTGAACTATCCCTTTAGAAAACAGACTTACCCTCTTTTTACTTTCGTGAAGTCGAAAGCCACTTGTCTGTATGAGACTGCCTTTTCGTTCAGGTAGCGGCTGTACCTCCGGATGAAGGTGGACATGTCATATCCTGCATGCAAAAGAGAACATGCTGTCTTTCTATTCTTGTGTTCTGATTCTAGACTATTTAAAAATGTGAGTCTTTGATGTACTAGTTAAAATCTGAGCACAATGATTGTGACTCATTTTAAATGCTCAGAGAGAAAAAAACATTCCGGTTTCCACAGGGTTAGTACGATGCATGACGCAGCCTAGAACCCATCAGCTTTATCTGACTCTGCCAAGTACGACAGGTCATTGTGAAGTGTACTGGTCTATGACGCTAGTCATATGCTCCAATGCTAGCATACTAAAGGCAAAAGATACGACAGATTTTTGTCACACAATTTCATCTTTAGTAATCAAAAATACTACGAGGGTTTGATTCATTCCTGTGAATCAATTTGTTCAAACTGTCTGTCTGTCTTCAAAACAGTGATTCAATAATTCAATGCGTCACTCAAAAATCTCCATGGAAGTCCCTGTATGGCATTTTATATTTATATATATATATATATAAAGAGAGAGAGCGAGAGATAGATAGATAGATAGTTTTGTTTAGATTCTAACATTCAGATGTATGCTGATGATACAGTAGTTTTTGTACATGCTAATAGTGCAGCTCAAGCTGCTGATCAGCTAACAAGTTAAATGTTAAAGATCACGGAATGGTTAAAACATAATTGTTTACAACTAAATGTGTCAAAAACTGTATGTATGTTTTTCAGTAAAACTAAAAGTTGCCGTGCGGAGTCAGATGTAGTCATAGATGGGGAGAGACTACAAGTTGTCTCAGATTTTAAATATCTGGGTGTATATATTGATAGCAATCTTGCTTTTAAAACGCACATTAAGAAGGTTTGCAATCATATTAAGTTCAATTTGACAAATTTTAGATATGCCCGTAGCTGCATGGCAACTAAGGCTGCGAAGATGTTTATGCATTCGATGATCTTCTCACATATCACTTATTGTTTGACAACCTGGTCACAAGTAAATAATACTTCTCTCAAACCAATTATCTCTTTATATAAACAAACCTTGAAAGTTTTTGATAAGAAATCCATATACCATCATCACTGTGATATTTTAAAAAAATACAATATTTTAAGTTGGGAAAATTTGATTATATATACAGATCTTTGTCTTATGTATAAAATCAGACATGGACTGGCTCCTCCTGTATTGAATCAGTTTGTAAACGTAGCACCATCTGGTTACAGATTAACGAGAAGTGCAGTAAGAGGTGATTGCATAGTCCCTTTAAGAAAAAGTGCATTTAGTCAAACAGTGTTTTCAGTTAGGGCTGCTCGTGAGTGGAACTCCATCCCAACTGATATTACAAATTCCAATACTTATGCTTCCTTTAAGTTTCACTTAAGGAAATGGTTAATTGAGAGTCAGCATTGTCAACATTAACTTTATAACTTAAACTCTGCTGCTGTCTTGTCTTTTTTGCTTTGCTAGTTTGATATTTTTATGTAAATGAGGTTGTTTGGTTTAGGACTGATTGAATGATTAGGGTTACTGTTATTTGTTTGTATGCTTACATTATTTTTGTTTGTATATTGATATTGTGATATTATTGATATATTGTTTAGTTTGTTTGACAGTGGATTGTGTGTATGAGTGAGCTGGTATTGATGTGTTGGTTATGTGTATAGTATAACTTTAAGGCGGATGTTTTGTTTTTAGGAATTAGTGTGAATGGTACATGTATTTTAGAGTATGTAAGTATTATGTATTGATTAATTTTTTATATTTTTAGGGTGACAATTTTACCATCAGTCCAGGGACTGCAGATGCAAAATAGCCTTCTGGCTAATTCTGGCACATTGTGCATTTATGTATGGTTGATGTGCATTGTCACTGTTAAATAAACCTGAAATAAATAAATAAATAAATAGTTATTTTTTACTGCCCAGCTATATTATATATGGGTTATATTGCAAAAGTAGGATAAAATTGAAGTACTGCAAGGTGCCTCAGGAAGAAAATCTGAGCCAGGAAGTTCTAGTCACTTTCAGAAAATGGGCCCAGAGTTCTTCTTGAAAGACTCTCCAAACTAGAGTCTCGCTGTGCTGATTCCCCTGCTGCCTCTTTTGAGTGCTGGCTGCCAGGCAGCTTGTTAACATGGGAAAAGCCTTGGGTAAATAAACCCACTAGTGCTTTATTTAAGCTGAAAGTCGGCCATGTTGCCAAACAGGTCCCAAAAGGGAGTTCAGGGAGAAGGTTACAGAAGACAGACAGAAAGAGTGAGACCGGACCTAATGCTTCTACTTCCCAAACCTTACAACACCACATCTGACCATAATTAACATTAAAATGATAAAACTGTGAAAACACAGTGCATGTTCTGTCAGCTCCTCAAATATTCATCATGTCTGCATTTGCCTTAGGTTTGGACGCTCATGAAAATGGATGACAGCTGGGATGTGTTTGGAAAAACAGAATGACTAATGAAGTGTCGGGCTGAAAGCACCTACCTTGTAACCCGCTTTTGTCCAAAAAATTACTGAGGTTGAATAATGTGTTCCTGGAGGCTAGATATTGTACAAATCTCTGTCAACATGAAGAACAAAGAGTTTGGGTTTCAATTTATTCTGAAGTTAGTCACCATGCAAATAAACAGTACTGTCAAAGCCACAAGGGTAAAATTGATTGACTGTGGCATATGTGCGGGTTTAACTGTTTTAGCTTAACCAAAACCATGATTAAACACTGCTGAAAATACCAACAGCTAAAGGATTCGTGTTTTTATTTAAAATTTGGTTATTTACTCATGCTTATTTAATTTCAAACCTGACTTACTTTCTTCCATGAAAACAAAAGGTGAATCTTGGCCAATCTTTTCAGTAAAATCAAAAAGAATGGTGAATAAGGTTGTAAACCTTAAAAAAAAAAAAAAAAAACTTAAGAGTATTGCCACTTTAAAACTCAATGCCCCCCCCATTAATTGAGTAAAATAAAACGTAACTAAAATCGATTGAAATAAAAAATAAAACAGAGTGGTCAGCATATTCTTAAATTAAACTAAAATTAGTAAAATAGAATGCAAATAAAATAAAAAGCAAATTAAACAATTAAAATAAAAAAAATGTTTAAAAGTGTCCAGGATATTTTCAAAAAATAATGTACAATAAGATGTAAAACAAAAAAATAAATAAATTACAATAAATAAAACAAATTATATTATTATTATTAATGTAATTTTTTTTAAGTACAAAAAACTATTTTGAGAGTTTGGAATTGTAAACCTTAAAAAAAAAAAAAAAAACTTAAGAGAATTGCCACTTTAAAACTCAATGCCCCCAGGATTAATTGAGTAAAATAAAACGTAACTAAAATCGATTGAAATAAAAAATAAAACAGAGTGGTCAGCATATTCTTAAATTAAACTAAAATTAGTAAAATAGAATGCAAATAAAATAAAAAGCAAATTAAACAATTAAAATAAAAAAAATGTTTAAAAGTGTCCAGGATATTTTCAAAAAATAATGTACAATAAGATGTAAAACAAAAAAATAAATAAATTACAATAAATAAAACAAATTATATTATTATTATTAATGTAATTTTTTTTAAGTACAAAAAACTATTTTGAGAGTTTGGAATGACAAGATTTTAAAATTTTGGGGTGAACTATTCCTGAGTTCAGTCTGAATGCATTTCATCAGGCTATAGAGCTCAGGCTGAAGGTGATGAATGTGTACAAGAGTGTGTGTGTGTATGAGGGGAAGCTGACCTCGTTGCCGTAGACCATAAGTTGGTGTGTGGTGATGAGGGATTTGAACACGACCACCCAGCTGGTGTTGGTGGTGCGCTCGAACAGCGTGTCGGCCAGCTGAGGGATGTTCACATTCATCTCATTGGTGCACTGGATCAGATCTGGTGAGAGAGAGTTGAAGGAGGTCAGTGTGTTTATAATTCAAACTGTCAGCACGTCACAGCCTTTGTACTTGGGCCTAAATAACTTAAACAGTTTTGGTACGTTAACACATGTTTGAACCCTTACATTCCAGATTTCCTTAAAAGGCTGTCCTAACTAGTGGTCATCTGATGAGTTTTCCAGTGACAGATGATGGTACTGATATAAAGAGAACATGGTAGTCAATGGTTGACATAAAATACTGTTCTGTCAGTATGATTTTTTTTAAAGAAATGTCACAAAAGATTCCCATTTCATATAAATAATGCTCTTTTGAACTATTCATCAAAGAATCCTGAAATGTATGCATCATGGTTTTCAGAAAAATATTAAGCAGCACAACTGTTTTCAACACTTGAGCAGCAAATCAGCATATCAGAATGATTTCTGACAGATCATGTGACACTGAAGACTGGAGAATGATGCTTGCTGAAAATTCAGCTTTGCCATCAAAGGAATAAATTACATTTTAAAATGTATTAAAACAGAAAGTTGAAATTGAAAAAAAAAATTACATTACTACATTTTTACTTATTACCGTATATTTGATAAAATAAAGGTTACATTACTGATCATAAGAGACTTTTCAGCAAGTTCAAAAAACAAATCTTTTGAACAGTAGTGTACATGGCAGCAAATAGATGTACTCTGTATGTAGGGCCCTATGAAATTCGTTAAATTTTTTCCCAAATTCAGTTTTATTTATTTTTTCCAAATTCCATTTTTTCCATTTTGATTTTTCTGGATTCTCTTTTAAAAAAAATAAAATGTTTTATTATTTATTAAAAAGCATGTCTAATTAATTGAAATCATAAAACTTACACAATTGAACAGCTATTTATTAAAAGTTTAACAAAAACTTTTTAAGGTCCTATGAAATATGTTTTTTTCTCAAATTCAATTTTATTTATTTTTTCCAAATTCTGTGGTTGCCATTAATTTCCTTGATTCCATTTTAATGGTTCCATTCAATTTTAATGATCAAAAGCATCTATAATTTATTTATTTTATAAAAATTTATATTTTTCTGCTAAATAAATTCTGGTAAATATTTTTTTCTGGTAAATATTCCTTAAAAAAAATAATGTTTTAACAAATTTATTAGTAGTAGTAGTACTATCATTACATTAATTCATATGTTCTGTCACAGTTTCTTCAAGTTAAACCAAACTTATTTTGACGGGTTGCTGTGAAGACCTTTAAGTTTCTGTTTGTATGTGATATGACGATAGTTTTTCTCAAACGAAATGGTGAAATGCTCATAAAATTACTTTCAGAGCAGTTCTAGAGATTATTGATTCTAGAGATTATATTAGATGTTTTCATGTACTCAATATGTGTTCATACCGAGGCAGCAGAGGCTGATACCCGTGTAAATATCGGATCAGCTTTCCAGCGCTGGAGAGAACTCAAGGAGCGGGAAGGCCTGTGATCGGACGCCGAGGTTGCTTTGTTTCTTCTCGATAGGTGAGTAACACCGTGTCAACACCAGACGCGACAGTTGTCGCGCCACGCAGCAAGAGCTAAAGTCTGTCTATACTGGATGCGATAAAGCGACTGCTGAAAATCATTTGAAATTTGTGTCAATACGTCATAAATAGAACGCAGCAGCAGTTTTCTGTCGGGGATTTGTCGTGTCGCGCCGCATCCAGTGTAGACAGCATCACTGATTATAATGAGTTCTATAGTATTTTGTCGCGCTGCTCGTGTCCTGTTAGGGCTGGGCGATATAGCTAAAAAAATGTATCAACGATATAATGTTTCATATCGTTCGGTATCGATAATTATTGACATTTTTTATAACCTTTTATAAAACAAAGAGCAATAGAAAAACAAGTTTAAATTTAACCACTGTATTTTTAAATTAACCCAATTTATTGAGACAAACAACAAATATTTTTTGTTTTAACAGTCAAACACACAATAAAAATTAAACAAATATCTAATTTCTAAAGTTTTATATGCAGATTAAATAGGTCTCAATGAATCTTTTGGCTTGTCTCCCGAGGCCACAGGAGG
>NW_015633562.1:337046-337784 GCF_001515625.1 Sinocyclocheilus rhinocerous
TGGCGCAGCTCGTCAGAGAACAACGGCTCTGTGTAGTTAATGCTGCTCAATGTGAAAGCACGCACGTGATGGAGATTTACCGCTGATTACAGAACCGGCTTTCTGACAAGATGCGCGTTAAATATCGCATGCGATTTATCGTGCAGCCCTAATTTCAACCCATATATTCAGATGTGTGCAGCACATTTTATGGAGGACCGTTTCCTGATCCTGGTAGAGTAGACTACAATGCCGGCTGTTCTGACACAGACTGTAAGTAAGTTTTTTTATATTTAACCCTTCAGGCGCCAGGGTTTTTTGGAAAAAATGCTGGATTTTGACATCAAGATTTCAAAAGCTTGTGGCTTGAAAGGGCATAAAGACAGAGGCGGCCATCTCATAGAGGAGAAACAATAATGTACAGTATGTGGAAAATAATGTGTTTTTTTAACCTTAAACCGCATAAACACATTTCATTACACCAAATAATGTTCTTTTTAGCAACATCATATGACCCCTTTAAGTAATAAATGGAAAGCAAGTTATTGAAATATTTTTCTTTTCTTGCTGATCCGAAAAAAGATTTGTGATCCGTTGAACCACTAGTTTTAACTTTGCATGGCTACATCTCTTGTGTGAGACGCGAGTGCAGCAGTCATATTTGTCCGTCTAAAAACGCGTTAATTATGCATCTGTGTGAATGGCTTGGTTTCGGTTTTCACCTAATCAAGATCTTCTCCGCATTGAGCTTCTATATTT
>NW_015633562.1:337913-346781 GCF_001515625.1 Sinocyclocheilus rhinocerous
TAATATTTTGAATGAATAACGCAGCAACTGCGCGTCTCGTGGGCTAGACTAACAAAACATTAAAATGCAACAACGTCACTTACATCATTATCACCGCATCTCGTGCGCCACTGATGACGCTCCCTGACGCACTCCTAACATTCAAATGCAAATGTTTATTTTAAATTCGACTAATATTAATTTTTTTCCATTCACAATCTCCTCATCACAGGCAGGCACAGCACTCAATTCAGCATGTGTTCGTGTTCGTGTTTGTGTGTGCGTCACTCATAGCATGTGCCTATATCGTGCACTATATCGAACCGTTTTTATATCGTTATCGAAGAAGGTGTATCGTCGATAAATATCGATACCGTTTTATCGGCCAGGCCTACGTCCGGTGTAGACACGGTGTAACATTGCTTTTGCTTTGTTTCACAGAACTAATCGTTGCCTGGGTTGCGTACGAATGTGGGGCTGAGCTATCAAAATAGGGGCGAGACCCCTTAGGGGTAGGGGAGTGTTTGTTTTGGTGATTTGAAATATCAACATTGGCTACCAGAAATCACATACCCCACCTTTAAGGATTCATATCTAAATAGCATTTTTGCGGCTTAATATTCACAGACACTAGTCCAGATCATGCTTTGATTTAAGTGTACTGACCTACTTTTGATTTGTCCATCCAAAATTTGGCAAAATTCTGTGACATTCCACATTAAATTCCGTTTTTATGACTGGATTCCGCGATTCCATCCGCGTTTTCCGCATCACAGAAATCATAAGGCCCTATATATGTAGATGGTATGTTTATTACTTATTACTCAATTCACTGAAAAAATAAATAAATATTCACAAGTTACCATTTGGCAAGGACATCAAAATAGCCAAAAATTGTCCAAAACTTGCTCTAAACAGACAAATTGTGACAAAAGCTCATTGGTCCAAAATTCCATTCCACATTTTTTTTTTAAGTTTCAAAAATGTTCTGATCAGCTGTGATTGTCTTGTATTGGCACTGTTAATCTCATCAACAAAATTAATGTTCAAAAAGTGTTTCACTGAATAAAAAAAGACAATAAAATGAATTAAAACATCAGAATTAAGGTAGAGATATTTTTTTCAAGTTTATCATTTTGCACATTATCATCAACTACAATTATTTTTGATGACAAAAATTAGTCAACCAACTGTGATTATGCCATTAAAAAAATGTATGTATATAACAGGACAAAATACTGACTGAAGACATTTGTTAAGAGATGGTGTAAAAAACAAAACAAAAAAAAACTTGATGCTATGTGAAACTTCTGTAACATCCTGCCACAGTTTCCAATGTTGTGACATTATAAAAGTTGGCTAACCTATTTACTGAAAAAAGCTGCTGTTTCCAGAGAACCACCTGATGCTGTGGACGGCGTGTGATGCTAAGGTGCCTCTGCTCAGCGCTTTAGCATTCAGACAGCGCTGACATGGTGCAAGTGAGAGACATGCATTGATATCCTGTGCTTTATTAGTTCTTTGGCTGGACTCCACAGCCATCTGTGCTCCGAGAGCGGGATCCCTCAAGGCTTTCTCTACACCACCGACACTGTGAGGCTCATTGAGGGCTGCAGCTTATCATGCCATTCATGAAGCCTCCCACAGACAGCGAGGGAGGACGCCGTCACCTCTGTCCGCAGTGAATCGTATGCGAACGGGATTATATCATCGTAAAGTTTTCTGGATTCAAATGATGGAGAAACCACTTCTAGAACTCCTTAAATGAAATGAAAAAGACACTTCCACTCGTCGCTACAACCCATTTCAAAGACACAAGAGTAATTACACACTTCCCAACAAACTGCCTCCCAATATTAGTGCATACACAACCTTGATGTGAAGTGGGGATGTGAAAATATGCTGCACAGCGAGCATGGGTGGTCTACAGAAGGCCCTCTCTTTTACAGATAACATCCACCATTTAAACCTGCACAAAGGCTTGGCCACGTGACAACAAAAGACTTTTCAGAACCAACACAGAATGCCTGCGCCAAGCATGACGGCGCTGCAAACACACACGTCCACAGGACTCATATGAAAGATCAAAGTCAGAAGACGACATGGAGTCGATGTTTAATGGTGTTCTCGTCCTACGTCAGGGTAACCGGACACTGACGGGTTTCCCTTACATGCCCAGATGTAGCCAACTAGCACATCTGAAAGGAGGAATGAGAGACTCTTTCCCAATCAAGACCCACCCAATGGTTATCGCTGTCTCCCTGGAGTGGAGATCAACGTGATTGATGGTTCATCGGGGTGTACATGCATGTGTATCCAACCATGTGATGGGAAACAAATTAGTTATGTGACCTGCTCTACCTAAACATCAAACTCTCTGATATTTTACCTACTTGAAGCCGATAAACCTTCCCAAACTTCAAGTAATAAAATATCCATGTTCCTCTGACATTGATGCACATGATCTGAAATGCCTGCAGGGTAAATGATGCAATATTCAAAGTTGTCACATGCAAAAAAAAAAAGTGTACTGGCAGTGTTCTATCTAATATTAGACTGATAATTGCTTCTATAAAATATGTTGAAGGAATAGGCTGATATTAAAGGGATAGTGGACTCAAAAATGAAAACTGTCATCATTTACTCACCCTCATGTTATTCCAAACACTTCACTTGAACTCTGAGGATTTGGAATATTGAGCAAAAATTGTGTACTTTTATGTTGCTTTGCATCTTTTTTTTTCTTGAAAGCTCTAGCCTCCGTTAGTTTTAAATTCATGTGGATAAAAAGCTCCAGAAATGTTTTCCTTTTGAAGAAACAAAGTCATACAGGCTTAAAATAACATAAGGGTGAGTAAATCATAGGGGTGTAATGGTGCACATATTCATAGCGAAAATTTTTGGTATGGATCTTTCGGTTCAGTACACATGTGTACCGAACAAATACAGCATTGTTTAAACCACTGCACGAGCGGAACTTCATTGGAAGCTTACAGTTTTATATACTGTTGCTTTTGATAAGAAACAAAGTCTCATCTTATGTCCTATTTTTTCAGGAAATTCAAACAATAAATGCAGTTTTGACACTCTTTGATGTGGTGTGACAGATCGCTGTATCAACGCCTCAGTTCAAACGGCAGCGCGGCGTGCGAGTCAGCATTTCAACCGCGGAAAGACGTCAATAAAACAGCTTGTAAACAAAATGTCACGTAGCATTTCATTTACCTCATTCAAGTCATCAGTGTCCACAGCTCATTAGTTCGCTAGCGAAATTAAGTCTAGAGAAGAGCATTTCGCAAAATATTAGACTGCATACTGATTATATTTTACTTTACCTGTTAGTGATGTCTTAATTATTTTAAGTTGAGTGCTGATTATTACGTTTAAAAATAAATGGTAATTAAATTTTACTTTGGGCTCTGTTGTTAATTGTAACCTAGTAATGTAAAAGGGCTCCCTATAGTTCAGAGCATAAGGTGAGGTAGATTTTTATCCCTAAGAAAACTTTAGTTATAATTTAATTTATTTAAAGAAAGAGCTATTTGTTCAGTAAACCACTGTTTAATAATAAAAAAGCAATTTTATATTTAGTTTTTCCCCCCTACTGTACCGAAACCATATACTCAACCGTGACGTCAAAACCGAGGTACATACCAAACCGTCATGTTTGTATACCGTTACACCCCTAGTAAATCATGATAATCTTCATTTTCTAAGGATCTAGAACATGTCAGGAATTATTTTTGTTGTCATGTGATAAAAGAAACCAAACAAGAAATTGTAAATAACAAAGCCCCGTAAATCCTTATGAAAATGCTAAGTTTTTATTTAAAGAGAGAGAGAGAAAGAGAGAGAGAGATTTTGATCTTTTAATAAAAAGGCAATGTTAGTTAAAATGAAGTGGAGTAACTTAAAAAAAACATAACCGACAATAAAATCCCATGTTTTATTATTTTTTTTAAACATCGAACATGAATGGAACTTGGCACTTGCATTTTAAACTAGATTTTTTTAAAGATCTCAAACATCCTTATTTGTCACTGACCCATTTTCAATTCATAGGAAGTGTCATTATGAGAGCATGACTCATGTTAATAATTAACCAGGAAAACTGTTGATTGTCAAGGGACATAATATTAATGCTAGTGATAGGCTGGGCTGCATATATTAATGCACTGTATGCCTGAAAAGGACGAAATTTTTTTCTTCTGTCGACAAAGCTAAATAGATGAATGGCGTTCATTGAGCAACAACAAACTACAAAACCTAATGGCATGAGTATGGAGTAACGTGTCCTGAGCCTTCAAATGCCATTTATTTTGTTAAATGACAGGAGAACAGAGTGGACGCAGCAACAGGATGCTGCAAACTTCCTATACAGTTCATGACAGGAAACTGATTCTACATGAATCCTTTAAAACGCTCAGACATAAAACAGGCTGATGATGGAGATATCTAGACTCTGACCCTTGAAGTATATGGCAGGAGGCAACAAGAGACACAGACAAAGAAACAGACAGAAAGGTTTTTTTTCTCATCACAGCTCTGGTCCGCTTCAGGCAAACCCATTTGTGAGGGCAGAGGACAGGAAACCATTAAGTGAATGATTGCTCCCCTGATTCAAAGGCTTTAACTTGCAGACAGATAGAAGACAGCATCCTGCTCTGGATCACATAACGCGGTCCACAAAGGGCTGACTATACCTGCAGACTAACCTGGACAGCCAATGAAAATCCAGCAATACAGGTCAAAGATGCAAAGACTTGGTAAACAAGAACTATTGAGACAGGTCTCTTGGAATATATATTACATGTATCATGTATAATAGCTATATCCACTATATTAAATAATAACAAGTAGGGATGTAACGATTAACCGCGAGCCGGTCAAAAATCGATTCAAATATGTGACGATTCAAATCAGTTGAGATGCCAAACAAATTGCGATACAATAGGGCTGTCGCGATAACTACAATATCGCAATACCGCACTATTAAGGATGTAACGATTCACTCAACTCACGATTCGATTCACGATTTTGATTTCATGATTCGATTCATGATTTTTTTTTTAACAAAATTAGATTTAAGACAAATTATAAATTAAATGTGTCCTTTTATTTTTGCTTGGACAAAATGCTGCACGTTTCTTTGTGAAATTGAAATATAACACTATAATAATATACTAATATAGCACTTGCATATTATTGCTCTTTTGTTGGTTTTGATTGCTTCTATTGTCCTCATTTGGAAGTCGTTTTGTATACAAGTGTCTGCTAAATGACTAAATTTTAATATAATGTATATGTAAATAACAAACCTAAATTGAAATTTTAAAACAAGCCCCAAATTAAAATAAATAAGTAACACAAATAAAAGAAATCTCTTCATATAAACAAACTAAGGCTTTGTCTGTGCTCTTTCCATTTAAAATTAGAGGCAACCACTGCATTTTAATCATGATCCAAACAAAGATGCTGCATACACGCAACAAGAGCATCGCGGTTAATCGTTACATCCCTACGCACTACTGACGAGCAAACCGCGGAAGAATGCAAGAACCGCAGCAACCACGATTTTTGCGTGTATTCTTTTTTCATAGGGTTATGCCCTTCTCATTTTACACTTCGTGCATGTGTACTGAATATTAAATAAGTTAGTAATGATAACAATGTGTATACATATAGGCTAACAATAGCCTAACAATCTTATTGTCAGGTTTATGTTCTGTTATGTGGACCGTTATTTTGTCATTCTCTTCTGTTTACTTCACTTCCTGTTTCAACGCTATTTGGTTTAGGTTTCATTGGTTTCTGAATATGACCTCATTATATTGTAACACATACACACACACACAGATTATATACTGTATATATGGCGATAATACCGCATACCGCGCTATTGAGCCACTCAAAATTACCGCAAGGGAAATTCCTTCACCGCGACAGCCCTACGATACAATTGGAGTAGGAGTTTATATGTATGTATCTCTGAGGGGTACTGACTATCTTTAGAAAAGTTTACGTGGTATTTTCTTTTCATCTTGCCTCTAAACAATGCATATTAAAGTAATGTTCATAAGTGCAGCTCTGCTTTGTTTACAGCGGTAACCCATGAAACACTGTATCATTGCTGTTCATAAGCGCCACCTGCTGTCAGAGAGTGAATCTGCATCTCATTCAGCTCGTCTACTGTTTCGTTCAGATAGTTCACAAAACTAAAGTCAGACCATTCTTTTTTTGCTTCAAATTTCAAAATTATAGTCAAATTTAGATTAAAAACTACTCATGCTGCAAGTATGCTGCATCTTTCCTTGGATCATGATTAAAATCCAGTGGTCGCCTCTAATTTTAAATGGAAAGAGCACAGACAAAGCCTTAGTTTGTTCATATTAAGAGATTTCTTTTATTTGTGTAACTTACTTGTTTGATTTGGGGTTTGTTTTAAAATGTCAATTTAGCTTTGTTAGATTTCAATTTCACAAAGAAACGTGCAGCAATAGAGAATGTGAATCTGACGTCACGCCGCGTTGAGTTCTGGGAAACTTCTTTGTTTATCCGCCAAACTGGGAGGATCGCGCTGCCTTTCCGCTATTGAGTTTAGCGCAGTAGTTTGATTTTCTGTCGTGATTGTGAAAAATGTCACCATTGTATGTCATTTATGCTGCATCGAGAATTTTAATAGTAACATCGCTCTGAGAGGAAACTGGACAATGTCATACGTTTTTTCGCCTTTTCTATGTATTAAAACACCAAGGGAAGCAGGTTGTGGAGATGATGAGAAGAAGCCGGATAGTAAATCTATTAATAATGTCACTGATTAAACCCACTGCCTATCACTCAATAAAAGAATCACATAGCTGCATGCTTTTGAAACTTTTGATTTTGTTTGGTTTAATAATTAACATTACCTTTGCGATTATGACTCTCACTCGGCTTGTGAATTAGCAGAACTTGAACAGAGACATTATACAATGCTCAACACGAATAACGCTTAATGTGGCTTAATGTACCAAGACAGTGATAAAGACAAAATTGTAAAGCATTTACTATGTGCAGATACGCATATGAGCCCAAAATGTGAACGCAACGTGTTTATTTACACGTTAAGTGCTTTCCTCTTATATAAAGAAAACGCTTAATGCTAAAAGACCACACACATTACTAATACTGTGCACACATTACTAATAAAGCATGCTATGTTCAGGAAAACAGATGAGCGCAGAATATGAACTTTAAATGTAACTGTCTGTTCAATGCATAAGCCATGTTAAGCGTTTTGTTTTTATGGTTTTCTAAAGGGAGGAAAATGCTTAACGTGTAATTAAACGCATTGTGTTCATATTCTGGGCTCATCTGCATGTCTTTTAGCATCACTGTTTTAGTACATAAAGCCAGCATTTTAAAAATGCTACAAAACTGTTAAGCTCCCAGGGATTTGATTTTGGTTGTCATTTGTTGAAATAAATATAAAAGAATACAGCGTGTTTGTGTCTGCTGAATATGACCCACAATCTCTGATTCTCCTCCGTGGCCATGGTAAAATTAGTATTTACAGTGACAACAATTATACTTCGTCACTGAAATGTTTCCGACAAAGAAATGGATGGACTTCTGTCAGCCCGTTGAATACATACTTTTATTTGGATATTCTACCATATGATGGCTGAAGCAGCAGTGAGCGTCCGGCGTGAGACAGTTTTCACCGTAATCAAATAAACATTGTAAACGAAATTCTACAAAATCTAAGTGAAAAAAATCGAATTATCATGCAAAGCGATAAAATGGCTTCTCTTTCCTGCAAACGATACAATGAAGAATGTGAATAATTAACTTTAAGGCAAAAACAAAACAAAATATAAACAGGTATCAGTATTAATTTCAGCATTTGTAGCAGAGGGCGAACCTCCCAGAATGGCGGCAGCACCCCAGCATGCAACGCGGCGTGACGTATCCTCACATTCTCTATAGCCTGAATGTTACACATAATAAAGTGTTGCAAATCACTTTCCAAAACATATTTTAACCAGACAATATTGCCTCCCATGAAGACCATGTGGTTACATCAGTCCAGCACCAGCAGAAGCAAATATCATGGCCAAAAAATTCCACATGTAGGCCTACAGAGTGCATTCACAGAGCTCACTGGCCAGAGAAAGAAGAACATATCTGAGCTGGAATACAGTCTTGACTTCACACACAGCATTGCAGAATCCAGAGCGTGTTGAGGAAGTGGATGTAGAGAGAGAGAGAGAGAGAGAGAGAGAGAGAGAGAGAGAGAGAAAATGAAGGAGACTGCTGCACAGAAATCAGAGAAACATGACACAAACTCAATAAAAAATTTTTAAAAAAATCAACTGCTGTAAACTTGGGAACTGAAACGAATAATAAAAAAATATACAAAAATAAATAAATAAATAAAATAGTATTCAGGAAGTCAATTGTGTCAAGCATGGCATGGTTTTCACCAAAAAATGAGCAGCTGCTAAAGGTTAATGATTAATTAAAAAAAAATAAATAAATAAAAATGAGCAGATAGGAAGTCAGGCATGTAAGAATGTCTTCACAAACGGAAAGAACAGCTGCTCAAGGATAAATAAGAATTTATTTATTTATTCAGTAAAACTTCATGTCTGGGCTCATTTTAATCACTGTTACTGGAGGCATTTTATCAATAGTTTTCTCAAAGGTTCTCATTAACAAAATAATAGTGAGTTACTACTAGAGATGCACCGATTGCAATTTTCTTGGCCGATTCCGATTTTTCGTTAGTGTGATCTGCCGATACCGATTTTTGCCGATTCCGATTTTCTTTCTAAGAACTATAATTGACAGCATATACAAACAAAAATCTACTTTTCTTCAACGCAAAGTTTTATTTTCATAAAAAAA
>NW_015633562.1:351661-428978 GCF_001515625.1 Sinocyclocheilus rhinocerous
GTCAAGAGCAGAAAATTATTTTCTTTGTCTTTTGTTCTTTGATTAACATGACAGACAGCAGCAGGAATATTGGACTGCGGTCCCTTTAAGAGTTTATCCACGGACCCAATATACTGTTTTACACAACATGCGTTCTCTCTCAACTATTTAACGTTCCAAAACTGACTGTGTTTAACTGGATACTCGCCAAGACGGGCATTTTGACATAATATTGTATTTTGTACTCATTTTGGGATTTGTGGCTCACAAGCTGTTTGAGACTGAGCGCGGATTGTGCGCTCCACTAATATAGATCAGTGGTGGTGCGCGCGCTTTTGGTATAAGCGTGAAACCTGCGGGAATGACTATAATGTGCAAATACAAGCACTATTTAACCGGAGCTAATTAGACGTGTGTGTGTGAGAGAAGGGGTCGTCGGAGATGAGAGTGAGAATGCGCGGCTGATGTTATTGCCTGAGCCGCTGGTAACAAAACGGATCGGCTCGAAATCGGAAAGAAGTGAGACCGATCACCGATCCGGGCCGATCATGAGGAAAATCGGCCGATTCCGATCCCTGGCCGATCGGTCGGTGCATCTCTAGTTACTACCTCAGACTCGCAAGTGCATTCAAACAAGTATCCTCAAGATAACTTTTCTCTTTCTAAAATAACATCTTGAAAAAATTATTTATGGCTGGAAGGACCACAAATAATTATAAGGAAGCAGATCTCCTAAGGTCATTAGCTAATCCTACATAAAAAAATTATGATTAAATACATAAATTATTATAGAGGGGAACCAAAAAAAAAAACCCGTCAGGCAAGCAGTTTATATCAAGTTTTTGTTTTGTTGTGTTTTTTGTAAACCAAAAAGACAGACAATAAACAGAAAATCTGAATCACTTGGACTGCTTCCCCACTGGACTTTTCCATATTTAGACCGTGACGTTCAGAATGAAGCAGCATGTTTGTTCTGAGAACAAACTCCGCTGATTAGACTCAACGAGTTTTGACTCATGAATTTCCCCTCATGCAGACCTATCTTGATGGAAGAGGCACTGCGCTCTGCTATCTGCAGACATCTCCCATTTAATCAGCTCCCAACATTTTTCTGATTTATGGAACAACTTCCATTTGGCTGTTTAGATTTCAAATAGTTGGTGAACTACAACAATGCAGGAAGTATCTTGAACTGGTCGGCTGGGTTCATCCAGGACAAGACACTTTACAGTCTCGCCTGTGAGTTTGGGAGGGTCTGGAAGCAGGAATGCTGATCAACTCCCTGTTCTAACTCATAGCGCAAAGCATATTTGCAAGAACTAATCGTCAGGTTGTCATCGGGATCACAGCTATGCTTTAAAGTCTGCATGATATAGAATTATTTTAGTGTTATTGATATAATATTATAGTGATTGTTAATGTTAATATTAACATTTTCTATTTTCACTTTAATCTTAGTTAAAGCTTTAGTAATTAATTTGTCTATATAATTTTTTATTAATTTCTCATTTCTTATTATCTAAAAAAAAATCAATAAAACAATGTTGCCTTATATTTTATTTCAGTTAAAGGTGGGGTATGTATTTTTTCAAAAACGAGTCGGGCCAAGTACCAAAACAAACTTGTAGTCAATCAGCAGTAAGGGGCAGGTCTACTCATGATGCAGAGGAGAGAGCGCTCACTCAGTGCACAGGACGGACATTAGCCGAGCCGAGCGATACTGAAATCTTTCTGTATCTTTACTGATATCTTTCGGATCAGAAAGATAGAGATGGCGGATAAAAAACAAAAGAGGAAAACGTCTGCGGAACAAAAGAAGGCTTACGATAAGGCAAGAAGTAGGACCCGTGTAAATATCGGATCAGCTTTCCAGCGCTGAAGAGAACTCAAGGAGTGGAAGGCCTGCGATCAGTCGCCGAGGTTGCTCTGTTTCTTCTCGATAGCTGAGTAACACCGTGTCTACACCAGACGCGACTAGGGCTGGGTATCGTTCAAAATTTTTCGATATCAATACCGACACCTTGACTTCGATACCGGTTCCTGAACGATACTTTTTTCTATACCAATTTTATGAAATCAATTTTAACAAGATTACATTATCTAAAAAAAAAACTTTGATTTTATTTTTCAGCTTTTTTATGTTTATACAAACTCAAAGACTCATCTCCTGAGCCACTGCACAAAGGTCGCCGTTAGCGTATACGTAGTTAATCGTTAGCATAAGCGCGGCTAACGCTAATATAATGAGCATTAGAATGAATTTTGTTCATTTTGTTCAAAATGATTTCTTTGTTAACTATTTAATGCTCCTAGAACTTTTATTACTGTAAAAAACAGGAGGACATAATGGTATTTACGATTTTTACACACCAGAGGCTTTTAAATGAACTGTGTAACCAAAATATGCGTGTTAGAGAAAGTACAAATGTATGGTTAAGACAGTTGTCGCGCCACGCAGCAACAGCTAAAGTCTGTCTACACCGGACGCGACAAAGCGTCCGCTGAAAATCATTTGAAATTTGTGTCAACACGTCATAAATAGAACGCAGAAGCAGTTTTCTTTTGGGGATTTGTCGTGTCGTGCCGCATCCAGTGTAGACCATATATATATATATATATGGTGTAGACAGCATCACTGATTATATGACGGAAAACGTATAATGAGTTAATTCAATTCAAGCACTAAGTTTGCTAGGAGCGGCTGTGTATCTCAAAACCATAAAGATAAGTGAGTGTGTGTGTGGCGTATTCGGTCTCGGAGAGATGCTAGGAAACGTCTATCATATTGCAGAACTGACTCATATGAATGAGCGCCCAGAATAAGCCTTGATCATGCGTTGAACATGCTTACACAGCACTGGGGCACGGAAGGCCAGCCAACATGACTTCAACAAGCCATGGAAATACAACAGCGGAGAGTCTGCTGTTGATGTTTGGTGGTGTGTATGTGTGAGATCACTTTCCAATAAACTCAACAACTACCCATCCGATCTCTTGTGGTGAATTCACCAGTTTACTTACACTAAACCATCATCAACACACACAAGGTTGTTTACGCCCCATATTTACATCCATGGGCCATTATTTAAGAGAGTCAGTAAAATTAGCATCCACTGTAATGGTAAAATAAAAACCATATATGCAGCGGAAGCTCTATCGTACTTGCTTGCCACACGAGAATCAAAGTTCATTCTCACATGTTTGTTCACAAAATATCTAATAAGGTGTTTCGAAGATCAGCGGAAATCATAAAGGTTTGGAATGACATGAGGGCAAGAAACCAGTGACAGAACTTTCATTTTTGTGTTAACTTAAGTGTGCAAATTTTATGATGGGTGGGACCAACTGTTTTCCCAAACAAAAGATGATGGAGGGAATTTTTGTATTTATAAATTGTGTTAAATTTTGTTTAGCAATGCTAGCAGAGAATAAATTACACACTCCACCTTTAACATGGACCAATGTGAAACATGCATTACATTTACCAAAGCTTGAGCACAATAGTGAGTGCTCTGCATTTCCTTATATGCTACAGAACATACTCAAGCTCTCCTGACTAATAATGGCAGACATTATGGAACATAAGCCAACATCCATATATGGACATAAAAGGATGTATAAGGCACCTGCTGATCCACAGCAACCCTTTGCAATAGCTAAGACAAGTTGGTCTTAAATTAGTGAGCTCAGACTTTGTGTCTGACACAACTGACCAAAAATTTCACAAAATGTATTTTCTCTTTATTTTCCTGTTTAAACGATTAGAGTGAAAGTACCGTACAAAGAATTTTTGTGACTAAATAGAGCAGCATTATTTATTAAAATGTTCTTGTTTTTCCTAAACTAAAACATGAAGCAGAATGGAAACAATTGGAGGACATTTTTTCAGCCAGCTGGTCATTTCAGGGATAAGGGTAGTTCAAGAGGAATGTTCTCCCTTCCCCGGAAACCCGGCCCAAATCAAAGAGGCTGGGGGACATAGCCGGAGCCTTATCTAATGTTCAAATCAAACAGAAGGAGAGTGAGACACGCTGCTATTTCTGTCCCAAAGGAAACTCCATGCACAGAAGGCACTGCTGCCCTGAAATACCTACAAGACCTCTTCACACACTCTCTCCACGCTACGGGAACAAACCTGAGGGTGCTGGACTACTATGAAATGTTCTGGACACGATAAATATACTGGACACACAAAAATAACTTAACATAAGCACATACTCTTGAGGGAAGAAGGCAATTACATCTGACCTCCTCTTGTTCCGAACTTCTCTCTTCTCCTTAAAAACCGTCTGTCAGCACACATGCCATTCTGTATTGTCAAGACCCAGCTAAAAATAGTCTCACTAGAGGAAATTAGCACTGTAGGATGGGAACAAATGCAAAAAACTATATGTAAACAAGCAGTATGGGACAAAAGGCTTCATATGGCAGTGCCACAGGCCTTGATTTGACTCAAATTATGACGCCACATCTATTAACATTTATGCAAAAAAAACAAACAGATCCACAAAGATCAAAAATAGAGAACTGTACTACAAGAATGAGTTGGCAAACACAAACCTGCCAAAAAAACAACTGCAAAACTGACAAATGCCGAATACAGTTTGAGTTAATCAAGGGGTTCAGAATCAGAGCTCACAAACAAACACAAACATTCACACTATTCTTGGAGGTCTGATAAGGTCAGGATGGGTCCTAAATGAGGCCAGTGTGCTTCCTGAGAATTATAAGAATCCCTGAGCATCCGGCACTATGAGAGCTGTCAGCACCACCACCTGTGGGAGACTGAGAACATCTCACTCTGAGAAGACAACCTGATTCCACCTCACTTATAACAAGCAATAAATATGACATCTTCATGAAGTTAAAAGTTAACTTGACAGAACAGTCTCATGCGTTCACCTGCTGGCAGGATTGTTCCAATTTCAACACTGTCCTCTATAAACACCTGCCACAGTATATAGTAAATGGAATGTTACACAACGTTTAACAGTCAGCATGCTCTTCACTTTAATTGTAAAATCAACTACAGCTAAAGAACTGAATAACTCTATGGTTAGTGGCAATGATGAAAGATTTTAATAAGACTCCATGTTGTCAGGACTATATATATATATATATATATATATATATATATGGAAATTATCATTTACTCAATTTCATGCCTTTCATAACCCTAACTTTAGACACTTCTGTGAAATATGTATTGATTACATTTAAGTTCTAAATATTTATAATATAAAAATGTCTAAGCAGCTCTTTTTCCTCATAATGAAAGTGGATGGTGACTACAGCTTTCAAGCATGAAAAGGCAATATAAAATACAATAAAACATCAGAAAATAATTCACACAACCCATGCACTATATTTTCCAAGTCTTTAAAGTCATTGGATATCTTTGTGTGAAGAATAAAGTTAAATTACAGTTGTTAATCACAGAAAATTGTGCTTGACCGCAGTGACAGAATTTTCATTTAGTTAACTATTCCTTTAAGAAAAATAAATTAGTCATATGGTAACATGGCCCCAATAAAACGTGCTGCTTTTTGTTTTGCAATCTCAAAAAGACAGAAAACGGAGATTTTCTTTCATACCGAAAGCACGTTTGTTTGCAATCATCAGATTTCTCAATGAATCCATTCGACTCAACCTGCAAGCATCCTGATCAGACAGCAGATGGGTTCATTTTAAAATGTGTTTATTAGTTAGCAAGTTAAATCATTAAATGCACTGCACTGTACTGTACTCATGCTATCTCAAAACTCCATGCAAAGGGGACACAAATGATCGGTTTCAACATCAGCAAAGGTCGCTGAAGGAAGCTGGTTAAGTAACACAAACAGCACTGAACATGAATCTTTTGCAGGCCTCGAGCCCAGAACCTCTCGTTCCCAGGGCGACGAGTGACTGACTGACGTAACTTTCAACCGCGGGTCCGAAAGCAAGATAGTACAAAATTCCATGACACTTACAGTCCAAATGCTTTTTCTTTGGCCCCATGACTTCGTGCGTGGTCGCCTTGCACACCGTTTTGGACACCGCGGAACCGGTAACACTGTGTTGCGCTGCCGTTATCCGGTCCGTTATGCTCTGTCCAGACATCCTCGCAGTTTTAAACAAACAGAAAAAGGGGGGAAACAAAAAAAGAGGTGAAAAAATCTGCTCGGGCTGTTAAATCCAACGGCAATGCTGTAGTCCCTGGGATGTGCACTGTTCCGCCACCTGACTGGGGAAGAAAGAGAGAAAAGAAATGAGATAGCAAGTAAGACGCATCCGCCGCTTTAGAGAGTCCAAATGAAGTTTGCTCTATATGTATGCCGTCAGCTGATCGCGACATTTACGTACCAAACGTTTCCTCTTTTATTAACAGCAGCGTCCCCTCTCTCTCGCAACCCCTCTGTCACGCACTCTCCTCTCCCTCTCTCTTAACTCCCCCTTTTCCTCCTCAGTGGCTCGACTCTCGGAACTCGTCTACCCCCTACTGGGCTTAAAAGGCTCATAGGAAAATGGCGGGTCTGCTTCCTCTTTTCAGAGGATCCTCCCAAGGTTTATATGGATGCTGGATGGTTGGTGCCAAACGACGCCATGTTGGCTCTAAACATTAGGCTGGGGCTCTCATAACACATAGAAAAGTAGTACTGCTATTTGGATTGTGAGCCAAAATGGCGGCTCTAGACGGATAGTTTCTGTGTATTATCTACTAGTTCCGCTATTCAGACGGGTGATGGGTGCACGTGACAGAATTTGTCCAACCAAACTCATGGTTTCACATGTGGTACTTTTTACAACATAATCTATTTAGATATGTGTCACTGATTAAATGTGTATTTATGTCACAGTGAGTTTACAAAATAATTGAATAAATAATTGTTATATAAAATTGAATGTGTGTTTTATTTTTAAGTAGAAAGTGTGTGAGTATTCAGTAAGGTAGACATTTCACAATAACACTTAGTCGAAAATGTAATCTATAATAAAAAGTGAGAAAAATGTTTAGCAGTTTTATCTTTATTACTTAAAAAATATTATTTCATTATTTATGATTCGTTTATAAATGAATGACTTATTATTAGCTTCCAGTTGATTAACTGAATAACTTGTGGGAAAGAAAATCAAAATAAAACATTTTACTTTAATTTTCCTCAGTGCAAGAATTATTTAATCCTTCCTTACAAAATGCCTGGAAAGGGAGACATCTAGTGAAAAAAACATGCAATTACAGAAAGCATTAAAAAGTAGGTTGTGTCGATAAATCCTGAGCTGCGTCTTTAAAGCTTAAATAATTGATGCAAATTACAGTAGTTGATTATACTCGTGTTGACTATACGCTGGCTAATTTTCCCTGCCTGCAGGAACTCAGATTCTGGAATGTCCTGCATCTGTCTAGTTCAGTTGATGCATTCAAATATTGATTGCACGAATACAAATATTCACAAGCATCTTGTGAATATTTTCCTGTGGCCATAGATAGATAGATAGATAGATAGATAGATATAGGATATTGACATTGATGTTGATATATGCTGTTAAGCATCACTATATTCAGCTCACTGGTGCAATTAGATGGAACTCAAGCTGAGGAGCAGAGAGGGAGAGGGTATCAGAGATTGAATGTCAAAGAGATCAGCCACTAATGCACAATGCCAGAGCACTGATCAGTTTCAGGACGAGGCTCATTTGTGTTAAATGGGCCGAGCAGATTGACTTAGGCCTATATAGCAACAGTCGGCATCGCACAGGTGGCATCAGTGCTCATCGTGTTGCAGTTTTATCGGTAGGGGGCGATATGCACATGCGAGTCTCTGTGTCCTTGCTCACAAACTTTCAAGAGCATCTTGACAACATCCATTTGAGAGACCGCAGGTGCATGTCAGCTCTTTCTATTTACAACAAATATTCTACCAGAAAACGGAACAATATTTCGAGAGGTTGTGTTTATATTTTACAAAACAAGTGTAATCTATAAATTCCTCCTTTATTCCTTTGGTAATATTCACCACATGCAAAAAAACAAACAAACATATTATTAAACAATACACTAAATAAACAAACAAGCAAAAGTAAATCTTAATAAAAATAAAGCTTCATCATCATCATCAAAATATTATTATTATTATTATTTAGAATGATAATATTTATTATCATTATTACAGTTTTTTTATTATATATAACTTATAGACATTTAAAGGGCTTTACATAACTATTATCTTTCATGATCCTTTGACATGTATAATGCTTATAGCTTTTATTTTTTAAAGCAATCAGAGCTGGGTAGTAACTGCTTATATGTAATCTGGATTACGTAATCATATAAAAAATATTTTTACTTGTAATCCGATTAAATTACATTTTAAAATACTTGTAATCAGACTACAGTTACTTTTTTATTGATCACATGATCACATTGATCACATGAAATTATTCATAATTTATTGATTCTCCAAAATTCCTCTTTTTCATCTTTTAAATGTTCCTTTTTAAAATAGCCTACCGCTTATACACTTATAAAAGAAATAACAAATACAAATAATACAAATCAAACGACAGTAGTTTATCAGTAATCCTAAAAAATAACACTGCCAAACACACGTTAAAAAACAACAACTTACTTACACATAGTAAGAAATGGTTATAAAAACTGAAACAGAAGCGAAACAAGTAAAAGCATTTTATGTTGTTAATTTCAACTAATGGAAAATATGTTCTTACTCTTTGTATTTTTATATCAATATGGTACAAGATTATCCTATTTAAATCAATGTGATAAACAAGTTAGGTCAAAAGTAATCTAAAAGTACTCTGATTATATTACCTGAAATGTGTAATGTAATGGAATACGCTACTAACTACAATTTTTGTCATGTAATTTGGAATCAGTAACAGATTACAATTTGTAAGTAATCTCCAGCTCTGAAAGCAATACAATAAATAATAATAATACAGATGATGAATTACTGTTGTTGTAACATTTTAGTTTTTAGATCATTTCCTGCCTTACAATCCTGACACACTGATGTTTTGTATGCTGTGTTATATGCACCTCTGTCAAGGTTTGTGTCTGTGAGGAGAGAGCTGGTTATAGATATGGCTCATAATGAAAAGGTGTGTCCCTCAGGTCTGAATACAACATGGCTTGTGTTTCACACATAAAAAACAAGGCATCCTGTGATTTCTGCCACCTGGGACCAGAAACACAGCTTTTCTGTCTGTTTAATCCCGCACAGCTCTCTCACATGCACAATAGTTTCCTCAAACTATATATATATATATAAATTTTAAAAAAGTTAGAAAATTATAAAATAATCAATCAATGAATCATTTGATATGATAAATTGAATTAATTCACATTAACACATTCAAATGTTTATTAATATTGTTTATTCATTCTGGCTTTTAAAAAAATTCTTCAAGCATTTTTAAGTTTCAAGAATCCTCTACCGATTATTAAACACAATTTCACAAATATTATTCAAATAGCTTATAGTCATTTTTATTAAAAACGTCTGAATTTCTAATATGAATATTTTAAGTAACAGATTTACTTAAAAAACAACTAAAAAGGGTCACAAAATGGGTCATTAAAAGGGTGTGAGGAGAAAAGTGACATAGATGTCAGATTCTCAACATGGATATGTTTTTTTCTCTATATAGCATGTGCTATATGACCCCATTCACCAGCAGATATAACTGTTTTTGTGTTGGATGAGGGCTTATATAGATGACAAGTGATGTTCCCTTTGCTGACAGGAAAACTGTTAGGAGGTAACTAAGTTGGCTCCTGTGACAGACAATACAATCTACCGAGAAGAGAAAAGGCATTTTCATCTGCGCTGTGCCCGACACAGGGCCAAACACCTGTCATTGACAGACTTTCCCACTCTCTCCCTCTCTTTTTTTCACACTCCATCTCTCTATCGCCACACAGCTAACTTGTTTCCATATTAGAAGTATTATAAAATATAGTGAAACTATTTAAGCTGTGTTATCTGTCCTAATGTTGGTATTTCAGATCCATCTGTATTAAAATGATTTTTCGTCTGCTCATAATGTCTTGTCGAACTTGACTTTGAGTCAGTCCCAACAAAGTCTTTCTAATCTCGACTGAATTGCAACATTAACATCCAATTAGTGGCCTAAAATCATTCCAGTTAGATTTCAAATCAAATTTACATCATAAGAAGTTTAAATCGACTGTGCCTCCAGTTAAAAACCCTTACGAATAAACATGGCACAATTAAACAGCAAAGCAAGCAGATTCTTTGAGAGAGACAGAGGCAATTAGCAAAACTTGTGGCTTTTACATGCCTCATGGCACTTCAAAAAGGCCACCGAAAGTGTATTCCCTTGTTTGAAATTCCTCTTTGCTTTTCTCTCAGCAGGCTAGATGTATCCTATCCACCGGATAGCCATGACAACCAAACAGAGACAGATTGCTCATCATTCCTAATTCCTTACAGGCTGCAGTGATTGATGCACTGGGTCTGACACCTTCTTGCCCGCCAGCTGATGCATTTCACACGGCTAGTAGAAAAACAGTAATTACTTGTACCCTGTTAAAAAAAAGAGTCACTTGTTTTACCTGAAACTATAGATTGATTTGTGATACAAGATATGCAGATATTATTTTGCTAATAGAGGATGGTTAAATATTATTGTTGGTTAGACTAAAGACCTTAAGAAAGGTTAGATATGTCATTGTCATCACTATTATTGTCGGTTTTATATTGTATTACTGAGTTTCTCACCATAACCTCCTGACCCACATTATTCATTGCGCTCTGAATAAAGTCATCAGATAAATAAAGAGACAAGAACATGACCAAATGCCAGGCAAATAAAAACAGATACAGCCTTTGTGTTGCGATAAGCTCTTAATGTGCTCGTAAACACAGTTCCTGCTGGTGGGTTTGATTTTAGAAGTTCAGATGTGAGCCGAGACCATTTCATCATTCGGTGTTTAAATTGAGCCCAAAACACATTTGTAACTAGGGCTGTGCGATATTGAAAAAAAATGCGATATGCGATAACTCATTAAATAATGCGATATTCGATATGCGATACGATAATGCTTAAAGTGCCACATGCTCAGATGAAACAGTTTTACTCAGCTGTTGCTGAGTCAGTTCTGTGAACTTCTATAACTATCCTGTGTCATATATATGTGGTTATTTGTATGTATGTATGTATCAAGAGCTTGCAAGCTGTGGCGATATGCATATTGCGATATGTACATTTGCGATATTTCGATAATTTCGATATATTGCACAGCCCTATTTGTAACTATAAAACCATCCTGTGATTGTTCCAAACCCAGTATTTGAGTAATGAATCGCTAACTCAGAAGCATTTATACAAGGTTTTAAAAGGCCTAAATTGTCCAAGTGCACAGTTTTCCAAATATAAAATAATAATAATACAATAAAACAAAATAAAAGCTTTTCTTTTTGCATGGCTGAAAACTTCAAAAATGCTGCTTAAACCCATTATTTTGAATAGCTAACTAAAGAACATTTAAAGTAGGTTTTAAAAGACCTCAACTGTCCAAGGACACAGGTTTCCAAAAATGAAATGAAATCTTTTATGTTGTGCATGGCTCAAAACATAAAAAAAAAAAGAGTTAAAAAAAAATAATTGGAAACAAAAATGTCAAAAGCATGCTCAATTTTTTTTTTTCATTTTCTCAAATGCTATTCCAGAGAGTACATGTAACACGTGGAAATCCTGAAAGTAATAGTTATGCTTGCCCTGATATCTTGCCACGGTGAATGAGATTGTGTCACACTGATAAACGCCACTATAGCCTGCCATATAGAGACATTCAGGTGTGAAAAATGAAAGAATGACATTTGCTGGAAGCGCATAAATAGAGATACTTATCGCAAGTACTGAATTGCCCCACTATAGACCAACAGCTCCATTTTACCCACAATACCTTCCATCTGAAGAAAGTCCAAGACGCAAGACAAACTTCGTCAGACCGGCTGAATCCAGCCGAAGGGGCTCAGAGCTTCATCCCATGCGTGTCTTTGTAAAACCAAGCTGGATTTAGGATTTCAGCAGTTTGGGGTGGTATTGCATAGTTTTGAAAATCCTCATCCTTTGGAAGGTTTTAAAAGACCTCAACTGTCCAAAGACACAGGTTTCCAAAAATGAAATGAAATATTTTATGTTGTGCATGGCTCAAAACATAAAAAAAAAAGAGTTAAAAAAAAATAATTGGATACAAAAATGTCAAAAGCATGCTCAATTTTTTTTTTTCATTTTCTCAAATGCTATTCCAGAGAGTACATGTAACACGTGGAAATCCTGAAAGTAATAGTTATGCTTGCCCTGATATCTTGCCACGGTGAATGAGATTGTGTCACACTGATAAACGCCACTATAGCCTGCCATATAGAGACATTCAGGTGTGAAAAATGAAAGAATGACATTTGCTGGAAGCGCATAAATAGAGATACTTATCGCAAGTACTGAATTGCCCCACTATAGACCAACAGCTCCATTTTACCCACAATACCTTCCATCTGAAGAAAGTCCAAGACGCAAGACAAACTTCGTCAGACCGGCTGAATCCAGCCGAAGGGGCTCAGAGCTTCATCCCATGCGTGTCTTTGTAAAACCAAGCTGGATTTAGGATTTCAGCAGTTTGGGGTGGTATTGCATAGTTTTGAAAATCCTCATCCTTTGGATTTCTTGTATTTTGCACAGATTGACAAGTGACTTTTGGGTGATGTATTGCAGTTGGAGCTGGCCAGCAGCCCGGACGCCTTGAGCTTTGATTAATCAGGTAAGAACGGACGATGAAATCATTCAAATTTCCCCTTTTGCCGCAAGGATGGACTGTAGAGACATTTCTAAGGCAATTAATCATGCAGATTAAAGGCATTTGAAAAATAATGATGTAAAAATGGCAGCTAATTTGATGAAATATTAGTCTGCTGTGAATTTGGAGAGGTTGAAACAAGCATTCATCACTAGAAGTACGCCGATAATGTAGATAATATGAGATTAGAAATGGCATTTATTCACAGAAGAAACCGTTTTTGTAACATAGATTTTCATGTACATTAGCCGATAATCATGAGGCGTCGTCGCGAGGCCAAGAGCGGCAGTCGGAAAGGGGGGTCACGGCTAGACAGGTGGGATACCATCATGGGAGGCGACTGGGGAAGTGCTGACTGAGCAGGGCCAAACAAAGCATCTAAAGCGTCCAGACAATCCTGGTCCCGACCCAGACCGTCCTGGCACACAGAAAGGCCAGCTCAGTCAGTGATGAGCCCAGTCCAGGAGCCGTTGAAAAGATAATTGCCCCCTCGCAGACCACATGCGGCGTGGGGCCACTTGTGAGCGCTGACAAAGCAAGATCAAGTAGAAAGGATATGAGTGGGAAACTTCAAAACCTGCTCATGTTTCTGGGCCCGTGAAAGGATTTGTATAACACATTCACTTTTGATGGACTTTCCCATGTTCCCCCAGACAGCTCTTTTGCTGTTGACGTGTTCAAATAATGAATCTCTTATGTTTATTTTTTTTCCTCAGAGCAAGGCCGTGTTTCTAGTGGTTTTGCCGGGATGCTGGGTAATCCAGTCAGTCTCGCGTCGCAGCTGAGAACAGATGGAGTACCGCTGATTCAACAGCTGCCAGGGAAACGGGTGAGTCTTCCGAAACGGAGCGAGGGATGCTAGAGCAGACGGAGGGCACAAGATGACGAGGTCAGGGTGAAGTAAGGGTGTAAAAGCATCATACTTACAAATACCTACAGGAAGTGAACGGTTTGGATAGATTTGTAGCTTTTTGAATATATAAATTGAGGTTGATTTGTTCACCGATTTTGTGTAATGGCACTTCAGATCAATTTATGCTCATTATTGGTTTCAAATTTAACAGAAGCACCAACAAAAGTATCGCATTTCTCATTTTCTGTCTTTTTCTTCCAATTTAATAGCATAATTACAGAACAATAGAGTGGAATTATCTTTTGAAGTGAGTCTAATCATGCATTTCTTCTCTCATTTCAGAAAAATAAGCATTTTCTGATGAATCCAAAGAAATTGCTCATACATTGTCTTCCTCAGGCATTGAAATGGAACGTTTGTGTGTGATTCTTTTGCTTGCATGTAAAACTTTCATAGTGAATGCGCAATTCAATGGGTTCAACTGTGATGCCAGCTTCCACAGCCGCTTCCCCGGTGAGTGAGCACTCGCTTTTTTGGGCAAGCATTTAATCAATGACATGTAATTAATGATATTTTATTCTCTCTCAACAGCTGAGCGGGACATCAGCGTGTATTGTGGAGTGCAAACCATAACACTGAAGATTAATTTTTGCCCGGTGCTTTTTTCTGGCTACACCGACACTGACCTGGCGCTGAACGGGCGTCACGGCGATGCCCACTGCAGAGGGTTCATCAACAACAACACATTCCCAACAGTCGTGCTGTTCAGCATCAGTCTCAGCACGCTGGAGGCTTGCGGAAACTCACTTGTGGTAAGAAACCGGTTTTTACCATTTTTAAAGGCCTACATGGAGGGCACTGACCCATGAGAGAATGATTTACTCACATTAGCCCTTAAATGGCCCAGAACTTTAATTTCAGGTTCAGTCGTTAGTAAGAAAAACACATTTGTTACAGTAAATGCTAAACTACAGCTTGTGTTTGGAGAGACAGTACTCTCTCTATGACAATTTGTCTGTAATAAATGAAGAACATCTGCAGGTGAGGTGGATTTAGCTTTGGTTGGGTGACGGCAGAGATCTGGCATTGATAAAAGAGCTGAGGATTAGGGAGGTGAAGGTACATTAGTTTCAGGAAGAGCAATCACACCTTAGTGCCTTTGTGTCTGTAGGTCACCACGGCTCAGGGGCCCAACGCCTATGGGAATCTCTCCTTGGTCCAGATTGGGAATATAGCAGGATACATTGACACTCCGGATCCCCCGACGGTCATCAGCTACCTACCGGGACTTCTTTACAAGTTCAGTTGTAGTTACCCTCTGGAATACCTGGTCAACAACACACAGCTTGCTTCGTAAGTCGACTTCATCACTGTTATATATAGCATTGCATTTCAATCTAATGCATTATTGTGTCCTTTTTTTAATTCATGCTAAATTATTCAAAATTTTTCGATGGAAGATAAAACAGTCCCAAATTGCCTGTTGTAAAATGTTTAGCACTTATTGTTAAGCTTTAACGAGCTAAATTGTGAGGCATAATTAAATTAGTATGCACAACGAATATGTTGTAAAACCTAATGCAGAGTTGATTACAAGGACATCAGATAGTAAATCAGGAAAAACTATTACACAAGTTTTCCTTTCAGACTTTAATTGGCCTGCAAAATATATTTATCATGTTTTAATAGCTTCTTTTGTTCAAAGGTCGGCTGCAGCGATATCAGTGAAGGACAACAATGGCACGTTTGTGAGCACGCTGAATTTACTTCTATACAATGTGAGTATATATAGAACATCAGCATAGTTTCTAATTAAGTATTTGTTTAGTTCTATATAAATAGATAATTTTGATGATTTTTGTTTTTTTTCTATATTGCTTGTTTCTAGTACAGGCTTCTAAAGTGTTCTTTTCTTAAATAAATTACTATAATAATAATAATAAGAAGAAGAAAAAAATGTATTATTCATTTCTTAAATTATTTACAATATTTATTTATATATATAGTTTATATATAGTGTATATATAGTTTAATGTTTTTTGCTATACTTAATAAAAATATAAGAATATATTTAATTTAAAATAAGAATATATTTAATTACTTTATTGTGTGTGTGTGTGTATATAGTGTGTATATATACGATAAATAATTATATTTTTATTAAATATTAGATATATAAAAATATGATATATTTTGAGCAAATAGTTAAATTTTTTTGAAGATTTTTGAGCAAATGTGTGTGGAATCCTTACCTGTGGTGTTTAATGTTTAAGGATTCCACATATGTCCATCATCTTGCCATCCCAGTGTCTGGACTTACTCTGAAGACGCGAGTGTTTGCTGCAGTAAAAGCCACCAACCTAGATAGGAGGTAAAGTACAATTACACAAACATATCTTGGAAAAGTATCTTGCAAGGAGGCCCAAATGCAAAACATACTGCAGATATGATACTGAAACGGTCTAATTGGTGAGTTAACCATGAAATCTGATGGAGGTCAAATGTAAATTGAGACAGACACATGGTCTTTGGACTGTGTCACTGCTTTGTTAAAGCACTTCTCTAAATGACCTCCTCTCTTATATCTGATAAATCCAGAACTGGTTTAGCCCATTAAAGGAAGAATGCTGAGTGACTCAATGCCGGCCTTGTTTAGGGCCAGCAATGGGCGCCACTAAAGTGGATGGGAAAGATTATTATGGGCCTTGAGTAGAGATAAGACACATGACTTCTATATGAAATAACAGTGGCTTGCTCCTATAGGGCCATTTCGTATCCAGTCTCCTGCGTTTCAGTGACTGATTCACGCATATCACTCCCCACAGGTGGAATGTTCTGATGGACTACTGTTACACAACTCCCTCTGGGAATCCTAATGATGAGCTCCGATACGACCTTTTCTTTGGGTAATTCCATGTTTTCCGCAGATATGTGAATGTGCTTGCACATATGTGTGTGGTATATAAGCAGAACTGAGGCTGAATGCTAAGTCCATCTTGTCTCTGTTCCAGCAGATGCGATAAGGACCCGCAGACAACAGTGTTGGAGAATGGGAAGAGCCAGATGGGCCGCTTCTCCTTCGAGGTGTTCCGCTTTGTCAAGCACAAGAACCAGAAAATGTCCACTGTCTTTCTGCACTGCGTGACCAAGCTGTGTCGCTCTGACGACTGCCCCCTGCTCTTGCCTGTAAGGACGGCTGCTTGAAATGTCAACATGTCTAGATCATACTTCATCCTAAAATCCTAAGAAAGAAATTAGATATTATATTTTGTCAAAGAAAATAACTTTAAAATTATTCAGTTTATTATTATTATTACTACTACTACTACTACCAGGGAAGGTTATTTATTAAAAAATATAAAATGTGCATAAGTTGAGTTTGAGGTCAGTATCAGTGTCACATGATCCTTCAGAAGTTTTTCTAATATGATTTGATGCTCAAAAAACATTTATTATTATTATCAGTGTTGTGCTGCTCAGTAATTTTGAGGAAATCATGATACACATTTTATTTTTATTTCTAGAATCTTTGAATCTATTTATGGTATTTTTGATTCTCATATAGAAAAACATAGGAACAAAACTTAACAGCAATCAAACAAAAAAGACATTACAGTAATGCAGAAACATCGTAATGTGGAAAAATATTAAACTTTAAATGTGTCATGGTAGTATTGGTTTTACTGCCTTTAGTTTATGCCGAGAATACAATAAGAGTCACTACTGAGAATAATGGAAATTAAAAAAACAGCCCAGTTAAACTAATAAGAATTTACATAGAAAACACTTTAAGTTTTCAAAAGCATCTTGACTGGTTCAAATATTATACTTCATTTTCTGTTATTAAAAGCAAATAAACTTCAAGCTGGAACTGTGTTTATTACTCAAATACAAATATTATCATCCTGACAGATCTGTGGTAAGAGGAAGAAAAGGAATGTGTCGGAAAGAACTGCTGTGGCTTCTGACAATGCAGTCATGACTGCCGGGCCCATCGTCACCCGAAGTGGTACGATATGAACTGTAATGTAGTGTTTATGTAGCTCAACTTGTAGCGCATGATTTCAACAACACTCATTTTCAATTTTCAAATTGAGCCTGTTATGTATATGAGACACGATTTAGCGTTTTAAGGCAATAAGTGTGCTCATTTCACTAAAACAATCTTCGTCTGTCCACAGATGAAACTCCCAGCAATAATTCCCAACTAGGTAAGCCTTCCTTTGTCCTCCATTTTAGACCTTTTTAAAGGAAGCTAAATCCTTCTTTCTCAGAACTGTAGTGTTTCTGATGAAGTATAAAAGCATGCTTTACTTCCTCCCAGAAAATATAAAGGATTTCCTCAAAGGATGTAGCTGCTTAAAACCGTGACCAAAATAACGATGAGTCGGAGGGTTTCCGACAGAGAGAAGTTAATAGAGGGTAGAAGCAGGTGGTGTTATCAAGAAATGAACAAGAGGATTGAAAGAAAGAGTGTACGATAGTGTTTGAACGGTGGGTTACATATTGTAAGAAGTCTTCCTAACACTCTGTGTATGTGTGTGTTTCAGCACAGTTAAACAGCCCTCCATTCAAAATGAATTCAGCGACGAGTGCCTTGATTTCTGCCATCGCTATCCTCGCCGTTATGAGCATGTGTTTCTTCATCCTGTCTATGTCACTGCTGAGAGGGAAATATACGCCACCAACACCTCTGTCAGGAACTCACAACCCAGCGTTCAGCTAAATGCACACACACGGCTGTTCGGTCAGCTAAACAATACAACAATACCTGTGTGTGGAGCTCTTCGGTTACACACAATCATACAGTACAGGGAAATAATATCATAATATCACTCTACACAGCCTTTAGCTAAACACAGCTGCCTATTTTAGGTCACAAAGCATCAATACAGATACGCTCATCACTGTAAATTTGCATAACACACAATCCTAAACCATAAGAGGCTGAACTCTGATTGGAAATGATTCTCACACACACAATAATCAGGAATAATGCTATTAAAAGATGCACTCAGTAATTTTTTCCTCAAAATGTTTTACAGATAAATAAATGTAATTTTGACAAAATCATGTACACTCACATGAGATTCTTAGTCATACTGGTAGACCAAACAAATCTGGGGGGCTGCCATGTTGAGATCACATGACCAGCTGAATAATGCTGCGTTCACGCCATATCGTAATTACCGTAATTTCGAGATGACAGCACGTGACGTTCTACTCGGAGCTGTTCACGTCCTCGGACTCGGAATTATGCTTTTCTATGGCAACACTATCAATGCCTAAACAGAGCCTGCAGTGGTCAGGTGGTACAGCGGTCATGTGGTACAAGTTGTAACTCTCAGAAAACTCCCAGTTCACAAGTTGTAATTACCAGTTCTACGAGGACGTGAACGCTTTTTACAAGTTGGAATCTCGTAATTACGGGAATTCCGATATTATACAATATTCTCTGTAACGTCTCTTGTTTTTGGATGATTTCACTAATTAAATAAGTTAGTCATGGCTGATAATGCCTTTCTAAAACTGAAAACATTTGATTTTGCATAAATCTGCATCCACACCACTAGGTGTCAGTATAAGTCCAAGAAGACTCGCCCAACATAAACAAAAATTTTCAAGTGCACTTTTAGGCCCGAACATGCTCTATGCATGTACATGAAGGCAGACGCTTCTAGCTACAATAGATTGTGCAACGCAAATGCTTTTTCTCATCATTGCTGCAAGTGGAGCTACATCAAAAACTATCTGCTTTTACGCTCAGATTTCTTTTTCAGGTCAATTGCTGTCATGGCGGAGCGACAGTTTAACTACAGTCTTGGTAAGCAAGCTAGCTAAAGTCAGTGTTGATAGCAACTTAGCTGAACACATCTGGTTTAACGGCAAAGTTCTCATGTCTGCATTCATGTACTTGTGTAAAGTATATTTCTGGCTTTAAAGGGATAGTTTTCATTTTTCACGTCGTTCCTAACTTGTATGATTTTCTTTCTTCTGTGGAACTAAGAAGATATTTTCAAAATGTTTCTAGTGTTTTTTATCCTTAAAATGAAAGTCAATGGGGTCCAATGCTGTTGTTTTGTACCCCACTGACTTCCATTGTAGGGGAAAACAACAGATGAAATATATTTCAAAATATCTTCTTTTGTGTTCAGCAAAGGAAAGAAAGTCATACAGGTTTGGAATCTTCAGAAGCTTCATTTTTAGGTGAACTATCCCTCTGTTTATTTCATACTTTAAGACGTGACTGTTACACCACTACATGACAGCACCACAATTTGTTTCTGTCTAGAAACAACCCTGAACCACCAAAATAATACAGTATATTGAAAGTGATCATAGTTACACAGTGTAACACAAACATGAATAGAATTTATTTTTAACAAACTTATTTAATTGCACTTGTAAATTAACTGATCAACAGAGCAACAAACTGTTTTTTTTACTTGTATTTAATTTTAAATGTCAATTGATCCAGATCTGTTGGTGCAGCATAGCTTAAAGTTCATACATCAGCCCCTTGCTTTACTATTGCAGGGTTTAAGATCAGTTACATGAAGAACATAAGCAAAGGTATCTAATAGACCTGCCTAACACATATTTCTAGTTCAGTGAGAATATTAGAGGCTACAGGACGGAAAGTGAGGAGTCTATTCATCACAACAGCACAAAGGATCATGGGACACCAGTGATTCAGAGTACATTACTCTCTATAATAATTAGTTTGAGTTACAAGAGCTGAGAAAGAGACCATAGGAAACAAATTTAATTAAGTCGAACAGCAACCTAGATCACTATGCTATGTGATTGAGGTGGATGAGAAGACCATTTAAGATATTTTTAGTTTTAATTAATTGTATTTGTTTTTACTCATTAGTATTCATGTGTCTCAGTGATACCCACTGAACAGTAATAAGTCTTAGCAGTTAGTTTCACATACTCTAATATTCAGTGTTAGCTATTTTTTATATTTTTATTGAAAATATTTGAATTTGAAGATAATTTAACTAAATTTAACAACCCATGATATTATCCCCCAAACACGCATTTGTATTACTTTGTAGATTTTTCTTTCCTCATTTTTAACAATAAAGTAAATTCAGATGTGTGTCTGAATATTTTATTTGCAGATTTTCCTGTAGTAATTACAAAACACACAGGGATCTCAATCCATTATTGTCTTTTTGAAGAAAGCAAGCTTTTAAAGCTCTTCACAATCTTAGTAACCACCATGACGCCAGCTAAACAAAGAGCATGTATCCATATCAGACCTTTGAAGACTTCCAGGCTTATTATCTGTGACATCAGGGACAGATATTAATGGGATTGTGGCAGAATAAATGAATGGCTCAATTTAATCTGAAGAATTCTGGGTACAGAAGGGCAGGGATGAGACACATAATGTCCTCTCTGGATATGAAAAACAAACAATCCTTCAGAGAATAATTCCTCCTCTCCTGAGTTGAGCTGAACTCTAAACAAGATATATATTATCAGTACCATGGTAATCATTCAGGTACCATAGTATATATCAAAACATAATGACATTTCCTTCTGAAACCTTTACTTTACCATATTAGTGTCAGTGTGCTTTATGTAAGAGTATTATAGTATTGATTTCAAAGCTGGATGGTTTCCATAGTGACATATGACTATAACCTTCTTTAATAAAAATCCACCTTTGTTCCTGACATGAATTTCCTGAAAATCTCCTCATCTGCCATCAAGAAGGGTTGAGTGTCAGCATAGAATACAAGGATTAGTTTTTTTGATTTGGAAGTGACCTGAGAGCACAAACCCCAAATCATACAAGCCAAAACTTTGACACAGAAAGTGCTATTCTGAATCCTAATGGCAAAATGGTGTTGAAAGCAGTATTAGTTAAATGGAAAATAAATTATATATATTACATGAATATAAATTTGTTATATATTTGTTACATTTTTTATTATATATATTATTTTATTATATATACTATAATCCTTCAAAATTCAAATATGCTTATTTGGTGCTCAAGATATATTTCTCATCCTAATGGAAACTGATACAGTTTTTTTTCAGGATTCTTTAATGAATAGACAGTTCAAAAGAACAGCATTTATTTTAAATGAAAATCTGTTGTAACATTATAAATGCCTTTACTGTCACTTTTGATCAATTTAATGCAATCTTGCAGAACAAATGTATAAATTTCTTGAAAAAAAAAAATCATGCTGACCCTAAACCCTGAATGGTGTGTATGAACATCATATTTCCTAGAAAAATAAATTATATTGTGTTATATTAAAATGGAAGCTACAAGTGAAAGTTATGCCAATTAAAAGTTTCCAATATTCCAAAATACAATAGAAATAGCAGTAAATGAGAATTATGATTTAAAGATATTCATGTCATTTAACCTATGATTTGACCCTAACAGTGAAAGTATAGCCAATAAGAAATCAGTTTGGAAGGAAGGAATCACACTGCTGACGTGTGACATGGGCAGGGGTCATGCTTAAGCTTTATTAAACCCATCTGTGATTCCCCACAGATTCACCTGAGATTTATCTGGATCTGTGGCTCATCACACTAAGAATGAAAAGAAAAAACGCTGAAACAAAGTGATTAGTTTGCAGCTTAAAGCAGAGCCCTCTCATTACAGAGTAATCCACTGACCTTTTCACACCACTTAACAGTGTTTACACTCAATGGCTGCCCTTCAATCAAACGTGCCCTGTTTTTGGACCTCTTGATATATGTGTTAACAGCATTAGTTTACTCGAACAACTGTATAAAGAATCAGAGATCTCTAACTTGACTGAAAATGTATAATTAGAAACCAGACTTGCAATAAAGCAGGAATGAGTATGGTTGGTGTATAAGCGTTAAGTGACTAAATACGCATTAATTGGGAACATCTGGTATTATTTGTGTTTGTATCTTTTTTTGGGTGTCAAGCTATCAACCAAACTACACACAGTAAGTGACTCAAGACTCGATTGAGATATTACTGTGAAGGGATGATAGTCAAAACAAAGCCCAGGAGTGCACTGTGATGTGCTTAATGAATGCTTTACTCACCCTTGTAATCATGTTGTCTGATTTCTGATCCATTTAATTGGTTATCCAATAATGCCCAGTGGGCTTAATTTATGAAACACAGACAGAATTATTTTTCTAGTAGTTTCTAGCCAAATCATTCTTATGTAACTTGTTGCAACAGTTTTGTCAACATACCTGTATGAAAAATTAACTTACAAAAACACAAAATACACATATTTTATGAGATAGATAGATAGATAGATAGATAGATAGATAGAAAGGCAGACAGGCAGACAGATCTATCTAATAAGTATTACTTCAAATAGTTCTTATTGTTATTGTTTTTCATCATATAACTTAATTTATTACAATTATTAATATTTATTTAATGTATCTGCCATGACAAACCCTGAAAACCCTTCTACAGTGTCAGGTTTTGTTAATGTAATATTCCGTATATTTCAACTGTTATGTCAAGAGTAGTTTCCTTTAGCATTTTGAAGAAATTAGACAACAATGGCTAAAACAGTCATATATGGTTTTCGGGGAACACCTTGTCCAAAGAAAACAATGTTACCATGGAGACTGACAATCCACGGAAAACAGAAATAAACAACACCAAACTATTTACTCAGCTGTCTATCCCTGTCAGGTTTTTCCATCAAAACAGTCACATGCTTAAGACTCCCTTTTGGTAAATCATGTGTGTTTGCATTATCATCCTTATTTTTTGTGTTGCTAGGGTTCCTGACATTTCGTACAGTGTTAAACTAAGGTGAAAGAGCCATTGCTGTATTGTCTCTACTCCCCGGAGGCACGACACTTACTCCTTGAGGTCTTGTATTAAGATGCCAAGGGTATCCATGTTTAAGTAGACAAAAAAAACAGGCCATTGTCACCTGCCTGTCTTTGAAGGCCCACGTTGTGTAGAGTTTCAGCAAGTGCCTTCAGGCTGTCAACTACGGGACTTTATTCACAAAAGGGCTGGTCCCAAACAGTGGATACACCAAACCTCTCTGACCTTATTTCACTCCCATTCCACAAAAAAAAGCGCTCTATAAAAGGACACCACAGTTCACAAGATCTCACAGGCAGAGGATACCTAAACCAACCGCAAGCATGATCCAAGGTGCGTACGTGTCCTAGGACGTGTAACTGTGGGATATGCGCCGAGCTCCCGGGATGTACCAATGGTGACTAACTGATTTTGAATATGGTGTATTTTCTTCCATGAACAGGTTCACGTTCAGCAAACAGCAGAAAAGAATTTCTCCTCAACATCTTCCTCTTACTCCTAGCTACAAAATTAGACAAAAGCTTTCAGTTAGCGTTGAGTGACTGCGGATCAGAATACAGACGTCCAGGTATAGTTTTCATTTCTGACTGAATCACACAAGAATGAATTGCTTGTTTACATCGTAAAAATATCAGAATTATTTGAATTGGCTTATTTTGATATATGTCTGCGGGTGTTTTCAAGCTTGTAATTCTGTCCAATTTGATTAACAAAACCTTTATTCGATTCAGTGTTTGTTTTTTTTGCTTTAAGTAAGACTTTATACTGGTTTTTGCGTAACTAATTCTGTCGTTCTTGTCACGACAGAGTATACAGACATCTCTGTAGACTGTGGAACGGAGTACATCAATGTGGCTATCAAATTCTGTCCTGTCATGTACACCGGCTACAACGAATCAGAGTTAATCCTCAACAAAGTCATGAATAACCCAGATTGCAGGGCGACCCTCGATACTACAGTCTTACCTCCCATGGCCCGATTTAGGTTCCCGCTTAACTCAACCAATGCCTGCGGCAGCAACTTTGTTGTGAGTAATAGCTATAAATCAAAGTAAAGTGATACCTCAAAAATCATATAACTTAACTTATTATTCAAAGTCAAAACTAAAGGGTCAGTCTGTTTTTATGGCTTTAAATACAATGAATTCCTAACTTTTCTCCACAGACAATAAGGAGCATAGGGACAGGAGTATTCTCGGACTTCTCCAATATCGAGACGGTCAACATCAGTGGAATTGTACAATCGAAAGACATCACAACAGGCACTGTGACGTATAACGCTGAGCTGAAGTACTACTACTCATGCGCCTATCCTCTGGAGTACCTGATCAACAACACTCGGGTGGATGTGTAAGCGCTCATTTTCTGTCATGTTATAGCATACCCGGTCTAAGATCTAAGATTTACTAAGGATAAAAGAACAAAACTCACTGGGGAATAAGTGTCTTGGTGTAGTATCGCTCTCTAAGAACATGTTAAATCCAATTGGTTCATCCTCGTTGTTGTCCTCAAAGGACAGGAAGATGAAATTATATTCACAACAGAGAGATACAATGACACATATACACACGTCTAGTCTCGGGGTTGTCCACATTGAGTGATTGTGGGCTTTTTCAGGTAAACTTTAACCTCGTTCTGTCTTCTCACAGGTCGGCCTCCTCGATTGCAGTAAAAGACAACAATGGCAGTTTCATCAGCACTCTGAGTCTCAGACTCTTTAAAGTCAGTCCCTAAATCTCCATGCATCTATTGATCAGATCAGCTAGAGACATATACTTTATATTCTTTTATCTGAACATCTTTTCATTTCTCAGGACATAAACTACACAGAGCCTCTCACCATGCCTCCCCTCGGTATTGAGCTGAGGACAAATGTGTTTGTGCAAGTGGAGGCCACCAACTTGACCTCCCAGTAAGACCTGTTTCAATGAGTTTCATCATGGCAGTAAATTAATCAATTTTGCATTTAAGTTGACAATTATTATGTATTTCACAGGTACTTTGTGTTGCTGGACAGATGCTACGCCTCCATTTCCACTACACCCACCACCAGAAACTTCTTCAACCTCTTTGTGCCGTAAGTTTAATCATAAAATTAGTATTATTCATCATCATATTATTTATAATAATTTATATAGATATATTTTTGTATGTTAACCCTTAAAAAACTACTGTGGCAGTACTATGGTACTTTGATCTATACTATGGTCTTCACGGTTACTATAGTTATGTCATAATACCACTGCACAATGTTTATAAGATGAGAGAATAATTTGTTGTTTGATAATTTGTTTGATCAGCTGCGGCAGTGATTGGCTCACTAAAATGCTGGTGAATGGGGAGATGCAGCTTGCTCGGTTCTCGTTTCCGGCCTTCCGCTTTACAGAGCAGCAGAACCAGACAGTATCTACATACTATCTGCACTGCATCACAAGACTGTGTGAAATATCAACCTGCAGTACATTTAGGGTAAAGCCATACAACATATAGAGCTCCGGAGGTTGACGTCACACACTCTAAACTCCACCATTTTGGCAGGCAATCAGGAGAGCGCTAAAGCATTGGTATCGACAGTTGTACAACAATCATTTAAAACCAGACTATATTTAGACCTTACAAACCTTACTATTTCAACATGGTGGACAGCTGCTGTGCGCCAGGATGCCAGAACAGGCAGGGGAAAGCTAGGGTTGCCAACCGTCCCGTATTAGCCGGATTACCCGTATATTGGGCTTAATTTATGTGTCCCGCACGTGACCTCCCTTGGCCCGTTTCTTGCCCCTCACACAGTATTCGTTAAGTAAATCAGAAAATCTTGAACATAACTGTTTGAGGAAGGCTGCAGAATCCTCAGCCGGCTGGTCGCTCCCGCTTCACAATTAAGCGGCGCTCGTGCTACCGCCAATTCCGTCCGTGTTTTGACTTCAGTAAATCAGTTTTGGCAATTACAAACTACGTGATTATTTTTCATGAGTCCAACATCCTGCCGTGCAAGAAAACATGCAATCTACCCGAAAGTTATAAGTTATCTTTAATTCAAAAATACGCATTTTCACACACACACATATATACATATATACACATATATATATATATATATATATATACATATGGGATTGTCCCATAAAGCAAAGGTGAAATCATTTTATCGTATTCCTAAGGATCCCGATAGACGACTAAAATGGTTCACTGAATTAAAACATGCTAACCAACACAAACTTTGGGATTAAACGGGTAAGATTTCATGACATTTATGATGTCTACTGTACTCACAGTGATATAGCTATGCTGGCTACCTACAAGGACAGCTAGGGTCGATTACCTTTAGCTAACAACACAGTTGACTTACCCTTCCAGTGACGACATAGCAGGTTGAATATTCATCAAAAAATTAGATTGCATCCATTTGTACCCCTCCAGACTTTTGTAGGCTTTTAAAGAGTCTCCGGAGTAACGTTAGGGGGGAATGTTGATTAGGTACGTTAGTTGTAGATATCAGGATACTGCAGGTCAGGAAATCTATCCGTTCCTTTATTGATAGGCTACACGTTAAAAGCACCACGGGGGCATTATAGGGATCTGTTATGCTTAATCTGCATAGTTTTGCTATGCACAGGTCTATGTCTTTTGAATTAAAGTACACAGTGAACTCTGTTGCCTTGAAACTTATGCTGGCGCCATTCATTTCATATTCGCTCCCGGCTGTCCCTGCCTGCCAGCATGGTGGTGTAAACAGAATGGGTCACGTGACGTCCGGAGCTCTATACTTCCCTTTCACATCATTTGTTCTTGAATTAGTCAATTTTAATTTATATAAGCTAAGCCTAAGCAAAATAGAAACACCTTTTGGATTGGGATGGGTGGGTTGGGTTTTTTCTTGTCAGTGTCCATATATAGTGGTTATGTCAAGCTTTGCTATTTGGGGGGCATTTGAAGGGGTCTAAACAAAAATAGCAACACATACATACAGTTCAACTACCCAGAGACAAACATTGGCCAAGACATTGCCCAAGACTCACCATGGCTCTTTCCACAGCAATGTGGCAAACGAAAAAGGAGAGATGTTGTGCCTTTGACCACCACTCCTTCTCCAAATGGTGTCACAGAAACCACCACCATCACATCACCAGCCATCGTCATACGCGCAGAAAACGGTACATTCCTTCCCCTTCGTGAAAACAAACTGAATGAATTAATATGAATTAATCACCAGCACTACTGAGTTTTAAGTTATTTACATTTCTTTCCAGATCTGAGAAACTGACTTTATTCTGTTTATTTCATTTCAGTGGTGGCAACAAAAGAGGAAGGTGAGCTTAAACTGTTTGACATGTGATGCATGTAATACTTGTCCAGATTCTCTTCACATTTTCCAGTGTTTGGGGGGATCATTTATTGAATGTAGCAATGTTAACTAATTTAACTAAATACTAAGTTAATCAAACACTCTTGTAGAATGTTCATATGTAGCACTTTGAAAGTTTGATTCATTTTAGTGAATTAGTTTGTTCAGATGAATCATCTAAATGAACTAGATCAATTAATCAGCTCGAGACTCTGTGAGGCATTATGTATCTATTTACAGATAAACATTCAGCAAGCACTGCTGTCTATCACTGTTTTTGACATTGCTTTCTAGTTTTTGTTGCTGTTGCAAGTTATTTTTCAGCCAAAGAATTACTTTCTGAATTTTATTATTTTCTGAAAAAATTATGAATTTTCAGCAGTCATTACTCAAGTCTTCAGTGTCACATGATCTTTCAGAAATCATTCTGATTTGCTGCTCAAGACACATTTCTTATTAAATTAATGTTGAAAACAATTGTGCTGCTTAATATTTTTGAGGAAACCATGATATATTTTATTTCAGGATTCTTTGATGAATATAAAGTTCAAAAGAAGAATATTTTTTGAAATCTTTTGTAACACTATTAATGTCATTTTAGACTCATTTATTGCTGAATAAAAGTAGTAACAGTATTGTAGTTAGCTCCTTTTGTTTGTAATGCTAACCTCACATGTCCTTGTTTTGCAGAAGTCACAATCAGCACGAAAAAACCTTCAGACTCCTCTGTGGGTCTCGGCGTGGCTGTGGGCATCCTGGCATTCGCCTGCATCATGACCATAGCAATGGGAGCAGTTTTCTACAAGAGACACTGGCACAACGCACCTTCAAAAATGCCCCGGTGAGATGAGACACCCTGTTCCTGCTCCAAGAGAGGACTGCTGGTCCCCGCCGGGACGATCTCTCACCGCTGGAGGGCTGAGCAGGGCTCAGCGTAGAACTGTTTTGGACATCTTGATCTTTCCTATAGTGCTTCTTGGTGAATAATCATAGCATGATGTGGTTTAGAAGAGCAACAGTGCACAATATCAGCTCTGCACCTTAAACTTGTGTTTAAGTGTAGCTTGGATCTGGGAATACATCTTAAAAGCTTATGTATAAAAAAGGTTTATATATAAGGCAATGTAAATTCTCTGTAATTTTGTATTTTCGAATTGAAGTGCATTAAAAATGAAAGTATTGACCCATCAAATGAATCCAATCCCAATGAGCGCACGCTGTGGTACCTGTAAAACACAAAAAGGAAATCAATCTGTATGTGTGTGGAGGGTTTGGAGCTCCCTGAGACAGTCCCTAACACCTTCTAAAATGTTATATGTGTTATTTATTAAATACTACTCTTTCTCCTTAACTCTCATGAAATTTTGACACCCCCATATAAAGACTACTCGTGCACAGCCCAACACATCCCTGCATTTACAATGAAACATAACTTTTAAATCAACACTTTTGAAGCAATAGCAGAGTATTATAGATTCCTTCTGAATGTCCAACTTCATAAATAAAGAAATGGAAATTAAAGCAATTTCGAATGAGAGTGGCCGAAGGAGAGTGCAGCAAAGCGTTGATTTTTAGATCTGAAGTTTTGTTCTTGGCTCTGCACTTTGTATCTTTATCATTTCTATGGCAGGCTGAGCTCTTTAAAGTAGATGTATATTTGTGATTCATCCATTAATGCATGCTTCATTTGAATAAAGGCTGCTGGTACAAGAACAAATCACTGTCCTCTCGAGTGGATTCTTACTTAGTAGCATAAAATCATGACATCTGCAATGGAAATGGAATTAGATTGCCTGAAAATAGCATTTGGGCCTTTTGCATTTGAATTAAAACTATTATGCACACTTAAAAAAGTGCCAGAGGTGTGTGTAAAAGGTAGTAAAGGTAGAAAATACATATTTAAAAGTCATCTATATGCTGAAAATTGGCGCCTAACTAAAGTGGGTCATGCAAATTCATTCAATAAAGGGGATTTTTGGGTGTCACTACTGCAATACTAGTATCGAAACGTGAAATGAAATCTGATCACAGTCTAATATCATTTTACTGTGACCTGTCAAATGCACTAATGCCTGACCTGTACATTGTCAGGTGCCTTTACGGCTACGATTAACCTAATTTCATTGTTCTCATTGTTTAAGGGTCACGTTTTCATGTGTCTTGACACCTGAAACTGCTCTCACAGCCAAGCTGGAGAAAACGTGATCTTAAATAACTCACATAATTGTCACCAAATTCCACAAAACGATCAATCAACCTTTCACTTCATTCATATTTTTGCTTTGTTTTGTTTTGAGGTCGTGAGTGGGACAGAAACCCTGTTGAGTCCTCAGTGTACAAGAAGCCCAGAGGGGAAAGGACAGATTCGCAGACGGATCCAGCATAGAAGTAGGGCACATGATGATTCATACTGTCAGATGTTGAACTAGGCCATCATTTTGTGGCTCTCTTTAAGTCTCTTTGTTTCTTTTTCACTTTGTTTTGCAAGCATCACTTCGAATATTTTAACGCCCTACATTCTGACTCACCCGCAAAGGGTACAGTGGTTTTCCAAAGACATGAGGCATGAAAATATTATAGATATTTTATTTTTAGGTTTTATTAATCCAGTTATTATCTGCAGTGTCCTACATAGCACACAGCAGCTGCAGTTGCCAGAAATGTACTGTAAGAAATACAGTAACACTGTTTCAGACAACTCATATCCACATATTTCGGTAACTGACATACTAATGTTAATATACCAACCAATTTTGAACAACTAAAGTAGGTCATGGACAAGAACGGTGGCTGAAATATGTAGAGACAGCACAGTTATACCCACGCCAACACAAAACACCATTAGGTATGGGTAACACTAAAATAATCCAATAAACTGAAACCAAACACTGTAAAACAAATGTGATGTGTTACTTCTGTGAACATTTCCTCTGCACATTATATGAGGTAACTTTTATTTTATAAAATAAACCACTTTAACAATATTTTACTGTAAAGGTTTATGTATTATTTTGTTAAATATAATATACATTTGAATTGTAAATTATATGGTAACTAACAATTTTGTTTACATATATTTACAGTATTTTATTTACGATCAAAATTATTTTTTTATGGTACTCAATCTTAACCAATTAGCATTTTATATTCACCAACCAACTGTTAAAATAAAAAATTTTTTTTAATTTAAATTAAAAAAAATTTTTTTTATTAATTGAAAAACTGCATCATTTATTACTATAAATAAATATTATATTTACTTATTAATTATATGGTAACTTATTAATAATATTAATGAATATTCATGAATATAAATAAATAATAATAAATATAATAATATGTATCATTATAAATATATATATTAACTTTATAATTAATTATATGGTAAAATATGTAAAATTTTGTTTACATATATTTTCAGTATTTTACAGTATTCACCATTAAAATCAAAACTATTTTCAGTGTTTATGGTATGAACTCAAGGATATCCAATTAGCATTTTTACATTCACCCACCAACTGTTAAAATGACACATATTTATAACTGAATTTGCAATGTTTTACTTACTGAAATCAGAATAAAACAAATCAGTGCATATTTCGACCGACGACGGGAAAAGTAAAATTTTATTTAAAATGTAATTCAATTAACTTAACTTAACTTAACTTAACTTAACTGAACTTAACTTAACTTAACTTAACTTAATTTAATTTAATTTAATTTAATTTAATTTAATTTAATTTAATTTAGTTTAGTTTAGTTTAGTTTAGTTTAGGCAATAAAGTATGTAAAATACAATGCCACTAAACTACTCCAAAAATGGATTGAAGTTAAAGCTCTTCCAATTTTGTTAATGTCAGATTTTCTTCTATCTCTTCTGACAAACTAGGCTGAATCCAGTTCAGATTTACCCACAGAAACATTGTCCTTTCATCTCCACCTTTGTTTCAAGCGCTCAAGACAATAGGATGGAATTTCCTATTGAGGAAAGCTTATTCATTATTCAAAGGCCCTGCATCACATGAGTCATACCCAGTTATTAATGATAGAATGAGTGGGTGAGAGGAGGACTGAAGAAGCAGAGTAACGAAGGAGGCAGAGGAGAGAGAGGGCTGTGCTTTGAACCTCACTGCAGGACCAGGACCACTGTAAAAGCTTCAAAGCTCTGCGGCTTGAAGGAGACCTGCAGACTGAACACACATAAGGGTTATAGAGAGCTCTAAGCCCAAACCTGCTCAGTAATCCTGTATACCTCTCTAAAACCTCTTACAACAACGGATATTCCTCCTGTCTAAAGACCACCAGCAGAGAAATATCCTCAGGTCATGGTCACACCTGTAGACTTACAAATAAGAGGACTTTGCTGAAAATAAAGGGCTTCCATTAGAAAACGCTTCACAATAAAACTTATACTTTTGGTCCTGACTGTGATGGAGAGATAGCCTTTATCTGCTATGAAGTTTTGATTGAGTGTCTTTGACTAGTGCTCTAGTTTAGTATCCTTCAAAACCACAAGATATCAAAGGCAAATCATTTCAGAAAGTAGACTTACAAATAAGAGGACTTTGCTGAAAATAAAGGGCTTCCATTAGAAAACGCTTCACAATAAAACACTTTATTCTTGAGGAATAAAGTTATTCTTATACTTTTGGTCCTGACTGTGATGGAGAGATAGCCTTTATCTGCTATGAAGTTTTGATTGAGTGTCTTTGACTAGTGAATAATGCTCGGCGTTGCTGGGGCAGTGAATCATAAACAATAGCAACATACTATTTCCATTGTTCCCCTGAAACGATTTAATAACCAAACACTGTGTCTGATGAGGCAGAGAATTGTGCTTTTTGTCTGGAAAAAATACATTTTGCAATTACACTGTTTACAGAATTATCAGTTAGAGGACTAACTCACAAATAAAACAATTCTGTCGTCATTTACTCACCCTCATGTCGTTCCAAACCCAAATGTTTTTTTCTTCAATGGAGAAATAAATGGGGAAATGCATCTCGTAACCGACTGTAAATCGGTTTTGTTCCATTAAGAGCTTACGGTTATACTGGAACACTTTATGAACACAAAAACAAACCCAGCACAAGTTGTGAAAGGAGGGAAATGAAAGGATCAAATATGACGCATGGAAGAAATCTATACTTTATTGTTTTTGTGTTCATCAAGTATTTGTCTTTCCACACACCTTGTTGGTTTCCTGAAGTTGCATCAGAAAAGCCCCATAAGAACACTGAAGGACTTTGGAACAACTTGAGGGTCAGCAAATGATTGGTTGAACTGTTTAAAATACAACAAAAAGTTCTGTAAACATGTGCAGATCTAAAATGCTGCATGGCGTTAAGGTGCTGTAGAACTTCAACTGCAGATTATAAATGAGCCATGAGGCATCAGCAGATGTGAACATGAGTTTATATCTGCAAATGTGGTTGAGTAGCTATAAATGTAATGTGCATGCAGCAGTCTGATCAAGTCACTAATGTAAACAGACCCCAAGTGCACTTAAAGTTTAATTGCACTTTGTGTTTGTGCAGTCTGAGTGGTTATGTTCATCATTACCATACTGACCAAATCCCATCTATTTTTGTATGAAGATAACAATAGTTATTTATTAAATATACAGTACATACAAACATCGTTGTAGAGGGGATTTGGGTAAGAACAGTTAAGACCGCCTTTTCAGCAAAGGTACTATGTACTTTGACATATATACGTTTAGAGTATTCACATATTTATGGGGGTTTGGGGCACTTTTTAGCTGGTTAGTATGTGAAACCAGATTTAATAGCTGAAGACCAGCTTGCTTAGTCTTAGAGATGCTCATCATGGCTACATTTTTTTACTGTATTTATCAAAAATACAATGAAACAGTAATATTGCAAAATATTGTACAATTTAAAATAACTGTTTACCATTTTTAATATATTTTAAGATGTAATTTATTTATGTGATGTAAAGCTAAATTACTCCAGTCATCAGTGTCATATGATTCATCAGAAATCATTTTAATATGTTTATTTGCTGATCAAGAAAAAATTCTTATTATTGTCAATGTTGAAAACAGTTGTGCTGCTTATTATTTTTATTGAAATGGTGAGACATTTTTTTCAGAATTCTTTGAGGAATAGAAAGTTTAAAAAACAGCATATATTTGAAATATAATTAATTTGTAACATTATAAAATGTCTTTACTGCCACTTTCGATGCATGAATGCACTGAATGCATTCTTGCTGAATAAAATTATTTATTTTTTTAAATTATTTATTTCATCTATTAAAAAAAATCTTACTCATGATTATATTCTGAAGTTCCTAATCTGCATAACATAAGTCTGCATAACATGTGTTTACAGCATTGCAGGGCGTTCCAAATGAGCGATTATATCAAGTCAAGTAAACCTCTATAGATACTGTGAATGGGGACGGTTAGTGTTTTTTTGTGTCTGTAAGTACACGCGAGTGTACACTTTATGTGTGTTTGGTGGCAAGGCTCTCAGCAAACAGTCCCCTACTGTTCTGAGTGAAAGGGTAATTGACTGTGAATGATTCTGGCTTTAATAAATACCTTAAATACTCCTGCTTGCTCTGTTACCGGAGTTGCATCAGTGCGCCTCTTCTAGGCTCTCCAAGCTGCCATTTACAGAAAAACTCAACTGAAGAGCCTCAGGCTCTCTCCATAGCTCATTAATCAGCGTCCGCGTTGGACATAACGTCATTTACTTTTGACAAGCCCCCAGTGTGTGCTGTGTGATAGTGGGCTTGGCATAACAGCGTTAATTGGTAATTTACTGGAATATCCATACGAGAAAGTGCAGAGGACAGAGGCCACAGCTAAGACCAAACGTCTAAGGTGCTATTATGTTTGAAAGAAGTCTAGAATGGTGTCGTTTAAACAGCAAATGTCACATTCGAAGGATACAAACTCACACAACATTAAGTATGTATAGGTTCAGCTCTTACAGACAAGTACCATGGTAACCACCAAAACACTATAGTTACTGCAATTTCTGCCTTAAACTCACATCACTGGTTGTTGTGTCAGGCTCTAAGAACATATTTACTAGAACTGTTATTGTCCAAACAATAAAAGTTAATGGGGTCCAAACAACCACACTGGACCCCACAGACTTGTATTGCATGAGCAATCAATCAATAGAGACAGACAGACAGACAGACAGACATTCATATGAACCACCTACAGGTTCAAATTTTGTATTATTTGATTTGATTTGATTTTGACAGTGTTGGTAATACCAAGTTAACACATTCTTGCTCAAGTAAAAATAACTGTAGTAACTTTTTTTTTTTTCAATAAGATATAATAAACTCTCGCTCTCTTAGTGGCTATGTCCCACTTTGTTTACTTACATTATACTGCATACTAAATGTGCTTACTTGCTTTCATGTAAACACTGTAGTAAAAAAAAAAGTTTAAAAGGTTAGTTTTGAGACCTACTATAATGCAGTTTTCTCGTCACAACAAGAAGACGTTTGGGGTACTATTATTTTTGGGTGCACTAATCTTGCATACTGTAATGGGTAGTATGCAAATTTTGACATGGATCTCCTTTGAATAAGTGCATGAATACAATTCTCACTCAGCAAATGCTCTCATCTTCTAATTGTGACTCAGCCATCTGGTGACATTGACACTGAGCGCTGATATCACCTAACCTTGATCACGAGTGGGATGGCGAGAAAAGGGCCGTCACCCCATTCTGGCTGATTTGAAATTCTGAATAAGTAAATTATGAACACTGAGCAAATTAAGCAGCCTGTGCCTTGTCCGCCTGCCAGAGTGTTAGACAATATGCTTGACAAACGAGAGAGCTTCACATCCACGCCCTCCTCTCTTGTCATCTCGCTCTCACTCCCCAGAGAGACGTAATTTAAAGAGCCCTGGAATAAATCAGGCCGATGAAATTTAAGATGTGGCTCTCAAGTGGATTGCTGTGCATAAATCAACTTGCTTTTTTAGGGTTTTACATTCATTAATTAGATTAAACAAAATCAGGGACCATCATGAGCAGGGCTCAACAATAAATATTTTTTTTCTGCCAGTAACAAAGCAACAGCATTGTTCAATACATGGCAGAAAACCAGCTGTTTAAATAGAGCACATGTAGGCTACATAAGCAGGGATGCAGAAATAAAATAAAATAAAATACAATTATCCAAATACAATTAGAAATATTAAATAAAAAACATTTTTAAAACATTACAAATAAAATATTAAAATCATTTAAAAATCTACAAGTCAATTTAGAAATGGCAACTTTTCAATTTCTATTATGAAAAATAAATTATTTTTTAATTTGCTAAAGATTACATGGTAACACCTTCCAATAAGGATTCAATTGTTAACATAATTAACATAATTAACTATATTAGTTGACATGAACTAAAAATGGACATCTATAGCATTTATTAATCATAGATAATTTCAACATTTATTACATTTAATAGAATTATTAATTAAACAAACTGAGCGACAGATGATGGCAAAGGTTATGTAGAAATAGGACAAACGAGTGTGAACAAAGAAATATTGACCGAATCTACGTAAGATGTAGTGACCAAACACACACCTGATATGCCAGGCCTGATATGATGTGTTGGCTGATCACAAACCATCCTTGCATGCAAGAATCACTCACAAACACCTCTTCTCTTTATCAGCCCCTCTCTCTAATTGCTGTAGTTGTTCACTCCTCTCCAAACATCCTGAAATCTTCCTTTCTCTGTCCCTGCACAGCCTGCAGGGGATAGCTGCTTGAATGGGTACTGAGTGGTCAAAACTGAATAAATCCAATTTCTGTGCATAATGGAATTTCCGTCTGGACTCACCCCAAGTCAATCCACTCTCCGGAGAGCTCTGCACAAGGTGGAAAAGGCAGAATTAGAAAGCGGGTAGCCACCTCCATTAAATGTAGATTCATTTAATTCAGTTAATTACAGTTTAAAGGGGTCATATGATGCGATTTCATTTTTTCCTTTCTCTTTAGAGTGTTACAAGCTCTTGGTGGAAAACAGGAAATGCCTACTGTAAGTATTCCTCATGATCATTGGCAAACACGAAAGCATTTACACTTTTTTAATCCTATAAATTTCCTAAGCATGAATTGTATAAATAAATGGTAAATGTTATGAATCAACTACAATACATAACATTTTATGCTTACGTGGTCATAAACAAAACTTTTTAAGGCAATACTTTTTTTCTCTTTCCAGCAGCTTCATCAGGGTTTCCAGTGACCCCATAACCTGTCTAGTTACATTCACCAACTCAGAGATCCAATTTAGGGATGTGACCTAATCTTGGCAAGGTGTGGGTGATGTTGTCTTGCAGCTGACCTTTCCCTTCATACTAACTGCTGTAACACAGTTTGTAGACAGACTATTAAAACTGAACTTTCTCCTCACTGGTGTCTACATGCAGTTTTGGCGTGACTCGTGGACATCTCTGATAAGTTATTTGTGTTCACTGACTATCATTTGCTTTCAAGTGCACTATCTAGCACACAATACTGCTAAATGTATCTCAGCAGTACTAAGAAACAAATGACTAGCTCAAAATTTTGCACAGGTTGAGTATAATTGCTATTCCACAGAATTCCTGTTTGGAGGATTTGAAGTGATTTTGTAAATAAAAGAAATAAACCATTGGAAATAAACTGGCAAAAGAAACGCTATATACTGGTACATGACCAGGTCAATTGCTACCCACAAACACACACACACACACACACGATCACCATCTTAAGTTACAGAGACGTCCCACTGGAGTAAATGGGGTTAAGTGCTTTGCTCAAATGCACTATAGTTATGTTTAACAGATCACCCTCCTCTATGGTGTATGAACCTACAACCTTAAAAAGCCCAGACCTTTAATTACTAGGCTACACAGAATCATACGATATACAGTACTTGATAATATTAATTTAAAGTTTAATGTAAAAATCAAGTTGTACATTACAGTAACTTTATACCGTACACTCTTAAATATAAAGTTTCATGCTATCGAAAAAGTATTTTGGGTTCCCTAAAGAACCTTTCAGTGAACAGTTCTAACCTTTTTAATTGCCTTTTTAATAACTTTAATAATATATATATTTTTTTACTATAAAGAACATTTTGTGCAATGAAAGTAACAGGTTTAATGAAACCATCAATGCCAATTAAGAACCTTTATTTTTATGTGTGCAGTTAAGGGGAGTTTCCGTGGCTTATTGCTTTTATAAGTCACCAATGTTGAATAAACAGTGACATACCGTATATTAATCAGAACAAACACTTTCTTAAATACATGTAAATACATGCTGTTCCAAAACATGTATGATTTACTTTCATCTGTGAAACACAAAATAATGTATTTATTTTTTTAAGGTGTCAGTGATTTTTTTTTTTTCACATTGTTGTTTTGGACCCAATTGACTTTCATTATAAAAACGATTCAAAACATTCCTTAAAATATTTTTTTGTTTGTTCCACAGAAGAAATGTGCAGTCACCAGTGTTTATCTGTATTTTACAAGGACTTAAGTTAGAATTTAAGGGCAAAACTATTAATTTTATAAACATGATTATATGACACTTTTCAAAGCTCAGTGTAGAAAGAAAATTAAATCAGTCTGAATGTTGTCACTTTTAGTGTTTGATGGCTATATCGAAAAACTGACAATTGTAGTCAATTAAATTGCTATCTATGTCAGTATACAGTAATAAAAATCAGGAATAGGAGAAGGATATTGAACAGATAAAAGAAGTGTAAATAGCCTAAAGCTATGATTCTCAGTGGAGAACTTGCATAGATGAAAAAGTTTAAAGACTTAAATCTGAGAAAAGAGGAAGAAGCCAGGGATGAAAGAGAAGAAAGGATCGGAGAGAGTCGCTACGGGTTTTCTGGGACCATGGCTTCGAAACTGAAGAAGCTGCCAAAAAAAAGGGAAGAGATTGAAGAGATTTATTAGCACATTCTTCTGATGACCTAACCTGGAGCTACAGACAATTGAGTTCATTCAATTTATTTTTTAATTATAATTATATAATAATTCAGAATGTGCCAAGTAACAAGAGATGGGCATTGGACCAAAATGCATAATTCTCTAAAACCACCAGAACAAGCAATAAACATTTGAGTGATAATCTTGCAGATACTTACGCACTATCACACGCACATACCCGAAGCTCTCAGTAAACACAGCATTATCGGTACAAATGAAACTCGCATTCAGACAGCCTGTTATTGTGAGGGCTTTTCAGCAGCCTCTGCAATCACACAACAATGTGGCACTCTCAATGAAAGAGCAAGTGTTTAAAAAATGCATCCTTTTATAGAGAAATATTGACCTTTTCAAAAAACCGTCAGCAGGAAATGTCTTTATGGATAAACAAGACAAACGAGAGCCCGACGTTGGTTACTGGGTTCAGATTTGATTTATAAAATCAAATAATCACTATATAGAAATCCATACATGTGGTTCCTACATGCATTCATGGTTCATGTCTTACAAGCTGGCTAAATATATGATTTACTCTGTAGAGTTTGTTGTTTTGAAATGTGCAATGTCTTGATACAGTACAATTTCTAGTTATGTAAGACCGCTTCATTGAAACCAGATCGCTATTCCAGAACCGACCAGCAGAACACAATCCAATTACTGTTTCTATGGTGAAATCAGTTGAGCAAAATAACACAAAGACAGACAACAAGAGGAAATCATGCAAATTAGGTAATTAAAATACCAAAAAAGAACAAATGAGAAAGAGGAAACGGTTGCTGACCTAAACACGGTGCTGCAAGAAGACATGAATACTAACTATTATTGTTTTTTTTACATTTGCTGCATTGTTGAAAAGGATGCTTAAAAAATCAGCTGAAAACAGTGAACAACAGATATGATTTCTGAAAATAGTTACACTGAATGAATCAATCAAATCACACCTTTCAGAGAGTCTGAAGCCAAAAGAGAAAGAATGAAGCCAGAATGACTGAAAGAGCGAGAAAAAAAAAGAGCTGAGATGTGGAAAAGAGAAGGACTGCAAATAAATATAATGAATTGGTTGAAACCATGAAATGTTTTGACATGCATATTTTTTCACATGAAAACACTTTCAAAATGAACATATTTCAACCTTTTACCAAATGATAAAACTACTAAGCATTAGCGCACACAGCACACCAACTAATCATGATCTTCTACATCTTCAAGTCAGAGGCAGGTGGCATTTATACATGTAATACACTTGCAGCTAATAAAATGGTTAAATTGATATACAGACAAACCCCCAACCCCACCCCTGTAATATTTATATGTGGTTACACTGTTTATTTTGTCAACTTTTAGGAGTGCGCTAGCATACAGATCAGCCTCAATGCTAATATTTGCACTAAAAGCCACAAACCTTCAATTTTGACTCCATGGGGTCTTTAAAAAAGAAGAAGAATATAAAAAAACATAAATCAGTCCAGCAAAACATCTTTCTGTGTAAATTTTTTTTTATTGGTGTGCAAATGATGCAAAATGAAACATTAAAAAGCTGATTTGCCAAGGGTTGAAGGTTTGTTTTTCATTTCCATTTTTATAGCCAAACACACTCCACATCAGAACTGAAAGAGAAAAGGGCGGTTTTTGCAACTAATATTATGACAGAAAACGTATGTGTGCTCAAGGTAATATTATGCTTAGAATACTGTAAATGTAAAAACGTCAAAGAGTATTGTCATTCATCAAAGAACCAGGGCTTAGAATTCTGTGTAGGCTGCAGGCAAACTTGAAGTGTGAAAGATCCCAGCATGCATTTGAGAGCATTCGCCTGCAGTTATAGAATATGCATGTGCCATGTGAGAAGCTCATATGAATATGACTCATGTGCAAATATAAGGCAAACACTGTGCTTTTCAAATGTGACCTTGACAAGCTAGTGGGACAAATGGCTCATAGGCTTGAGTGAACAGGTCTCACTATTCCTTATACAAACACACTGCAATGAATTCCTGGAGTAGCTGTACATAATACAACAAGATAGCTGTTGAGAACTGCAGACATGCATCCTCACCCAAAGAGAATGATGGTAGTTGAGGTGCCACTGAGATCTTCCACTGGGCATAAAAGCCTTTAAAGGTATAGTTCACTATAAAAATGAAATTTCTGAAATTTCCTCATTCCAAATCTGCATGATTTTCGTTTTATCTGTGCAACTGAAGGATTCTTCTAAATCAGTCTCTTAATGAACCATCTGATCCAGTTCACAAAATCAGTTGAAATTATTCACTTACAAAATCTGACTCAGTTCTCAAGTTCATTTCAATGACTCAATATGGTCACTCTTAAATGTCATTCCAAATCAGGATAACACGACACAAAAATATTTTAATATTTTCAAATGTTTTTTCCCCGATGCAAATACAGCTAATGAGGATCGACCAAAAAGAATGTAAAATTATCATTAGTGGTCAATAAGAGTCTGTGCACTATATTTGAACTCGTCTGAATGAACAACACATTCTTCAAAATGGGAGAAATATCATGGGAGTCATACAGGTTTGGAATGACATGAGGGTGAGCAAATGATGACAGAATTGTCATTTTCATGTAAACTCTCATTGACTGACTCTGAGTTTTTACAGGAGCCAGTGTGACAATACTGAATTGCTGTCAAATAAAGACAGCTAAGCAGAGGGAGTTTTCAATAGACAGGGCAAGAGATGCTCTGAGCTGGGTAATCGGTTAATCGTCCCAGTCAGTGAGCATATGAGAGTCACACACATTCGCAGTTTGAGCATCCATTCACCGAGCTCATTGTGTAGACTATTACTGTTTCTCTCTCATCCAGTCAAAAGCACTGTGCCAGCCATTCTATACGAACACGGCCTGATTACAGGGCCTTCTGAAAAGACTCACAGAAGGCTCATTTACGGCCTCTTCAGCGAGCCCAGGCGATTTCTCAAAGACACAAGCTACTGCTTCCTCAATTATAGTCACACAGGCACACTGATCACGAAAATACAGAAAGATGGAAAGCAGACTGCTGAAGAAGAGGGAAAACGAGAGTGCAAACCAGAGCGTGGATGAAAAATGATCTAGCACGACTTTACAGCAAAGCATTTATCTCATGAATCACAAGAAAGGCAAGGCCTCTCTCATCAAGAGCTGCAACTAAGGGCATAGCAACCAGGGGCGGATTGGCCATCTGGCAATTCTGGCAAATGCCAGAGTAAACAGCCAATATCTTCATAATAGGTAATAAGAAACTAGTTAATAGTGAGAACTGGCCCCTATACTAAAGTGTTACCGAACATTTTTAATTCAAATAAATGTTTTTCACTACTTTAAAGGGAAGTATTCTACAACAGTTCTTCATGAAAAGTGCCAGGAACCGACTAATCAATAATGAAATTAGTTGTTGATTATTTTTTACCAGTCAGGTATTGCAGTCCTGCTCCCATCCCTCAACTTCTCCATGCAGAATGTACCACATAGCTGCTGGTTCTGGGAGTCATACAGTAGGTGGTTAAGCAGAAGGATCTGATCTGGGAGGGAGGTTCGGAAATGACCTCTGCCACCTTAATGCCTGAATACTTTCTTCCCCCTGTGCAATCTCGACCCAGCTCAACTGGGCACAGATCAATCCATTCAGCAGCGCTGCTGTGGGCCGCAGCATGCCAAAGGCTGAGACGGGCCGCCAGCCGAAATGTTCTGTGGGATCTAATCAGACCCCGATCTGACATCACACGAGCATCACGCTGCATTCAGTCAGATGGGCATAGAGGTACAGTAGCAAGACGTAAAAAAGGAGCAAGATTGAGTTCTTTAAGGAATGAAATAGAACAGTATACTTTTACAGTGATCAGAATAACAGTTTTGAAACAAATTACTAAAATCTGGCTTAACTCAGAAATATCAAAGACTAAGAGAAACAATTGGACAAATGGACAAAGACTTAAAATTGAAATCAAAATCTGAAATGATTATAGATGGAAACTGCTTTTAAGGCAGATAGATAGATAGATAGATAGATAGATAGATATTTAATATCTATCCATCCATCAAAGACAAATCAAAGTATAAAGTAAAATAAATGTAAAATAAGTTACTGTATATTTGATCAAATAAATGTACCCTTGTTGAGCACAATAAATATTTTTCAGTATGTCTTATAATAAATAATAATTAATTAAATAAGTAAATAAAAAGAAATATTGTAATAGACCTAATACCTAGAAAAAAGAACAGAACAGGCATTATTAAGAGATGACTTATGGGAGACAATATGAAAGCAGATGTGCAGAAATCAGTTGAGGGATGTGGCATTTAAAAGATCAGGACAAAAGCGAGAGTTTGGAGGATCCGATCATCCCTTTGGGAGAAGATAAGAAGCGGCCCGAAGGGTGTCTGTTACTGATAAACGCTCAGTGATATCCACACGGACACACGGGGACCATTAGCAAAGCCATGGCCACATTTGTTGCCCCTGCTCCCTTTCTAAACGGCCAAGCTGGCAGAGTATTATATAGCACTTAACTGAAACCCGGTGTTCCTTTCAGCTTGCACAAAACGCTTCGTAACCTCAGTGTATCTGAGGGTCGTAGGGGAACGCTTAGGAACATGAATTTGCCGTTATGCTCTCCTTCAGTCAGACTCTGCAGAAAGTTATTGATTTTCAAAATGAAAGGATGTGCCATCATGTTTGCCGTCATATCTTAAACCGAGTCATTTGTAGCTGTCAATTATGCCTGGCAGCACAGGCCAGTGATATCAAGGTTCTGGTGACTGTAATACGAGAAGGATGACGGACAAAACAGCTACATGCTTTCTGAACACCAGCTTGCAAGATTTTTTAATCAAAATAAAAAAGTAACCGTCGCCGCTATGACATCTGATTCTCGAGGAAACTCAATTAAAGTGTCAGATGAAATGTATTCTGCTCTCTGGCCTCCTTTGTCTTTGTGAGGCTGTACTCATTACCGGTGTGATTTAATTAACCGGCCAGTTAATTGAGGAAAAAACGGCATCGTTCACTCGTAATCTCCTTTCTGCTTTGCAGCTGCAGACAGATATCAGGTCAATCGTGGGTTATGTTGCTTAGTTTTGTGGAAAAATATCAGTATCTACCGACCAAATACTTGGACATTCTGCTATCTTGAAAACACAGTAACAAAACGGTCTCTGTGACCTGAAATGGTCTCCTGAGCATGTGATAAAAAGCAGTTAAAATGAAACTGAACTGATTAGCAAGACATTTGCAGCAACAAAAATCCAAAATGCATTCGCGGCAGTGATAAGTCAATCACTAGAGCTGCTAAAATTGCATAAGTTTCAGGATCTTAAAATATTTGTCTCTAAGCCACATATCACATATAAAACAGGATATACTGGAGGCCTATACTGGAGGCCTAAACCTCTACAGTTTTTCAAAGAACACATTGTGCATATACACTACCATTTAAAAGTTTGGGGTCAGTATGATAATACTTTTATTCGGTAAGGACACATTAAGTTAATTTTTAATATTCATTGTTACAAAAAAAAAAAAACTATTTCAAATAAATAACTGAGATTTCAATAATTTGAGATTTCTACTCATCAAAAAATCCTGAAAAAACAAGTATCATGGTAAGCAGCACAACTGTTTTCAACATTGATCAAATCAGCATTTTAGAATGATTTCTGAAGGACTGTGTGACACTGAGGACTGGAGTAATGATGCTGAAAATTCAGCTTTGCCATTATAGGAATAAATGACATTTTAACATACATTCAAAAAGAAAACAGTTATTTTAAATTGTAAAATGACTTTTTAAATTATATTCTCTCCACTACTGACAAAACAAAGTATAAAATAAATAATATAAATATAAATATTGTATTAAGCATAAAATAAAGTAAAATAAATATTTTATTAAAAAATGAAATAATAAAATGAAATTAATTAAAGTGAATACATATACACACATACGTCAATGGAGTTGTTCCAATATGCAATAAAATTATGCACTACATTTTTACATTTTGTGAAGAAAATAGCACTTGTGCATGCGAAACACATTGCCAGGGTGTTGCTATGTGGTTGCGCACTCAGCCAAGTCAGTTCCTTATAGCCAGGTTTCAAACAATATATTTTATGTAAATTTGGGGATTTTGCATAAAACATGGACAGAAACACCAACATGCTAATAAAATGTAAAAAAAAGTGCATGAAAAAAAAATGTAGAAAAAAAATGTCTGTAGCACAAATGTCTGGGACAAGGCACTAAAGTTCAATACTTTAGGATTATGTTAAAATCCCTAACACTAAATATGAAAAATAGTAGCATTAGTAAGCAAAACTAAACTACGTTATTGCAGATTGTTCAGGCTAAACCTGTTCTCTTAAAATGTGTAACACTGACAGTTAAACTAGCAGCTTTACTATAAATACACCAGGGGAACAGATAGTGTCTTGCATCACATTATACCGCAGATCACAGATTTACTCATAACATTTCAAACCACTCACCTCATGGTTTGTCATTAAGATCTTCTCGACTGTTAACCGCCTCCTAGCTATCGCCACGAACCCCTCCATCCCTGTCGCAAGAGGTGGACATCTTAAAGTCTAGCCTTGTCTCTCTCCCTGTCATTACTCACAGCTGTCAGGGGCGCTCTGGAATTGGCATTGAGTAATGACAGGTCTAAAGCGAACGACCTGCCACAATATAATTGCTTTTGACGATTATGCATGGCCCTTTTACCTGTAATCACAGCAAAAAAGTTTTACATAAAAAAGTGAAAGGAGAGCGAGAAAAGGGGACAGAAAGAGAGCACAGGAGAAACTGTGATGAAAAAGTCATTTTTTTTGTAAATAAAACGCTCTATGATTACTGCCTGGCCCCGTTTTTACAGCCAGCACTCTTCTATTGTAAAAATGTAATAAATAACATAATTTGCTCGACTGCTTTTTGTCAATTTCTCTGTCTGATGGCCCGCTTCACACTTGGCCTCTAGGGGGCAATACATCTACCTTCCCATGGATCTTTCGCATCTTTTGTCGCATGCACAGGATGAGACAAAGAAGACATGCAGAATGAGAGTATTATGTGCATTTTTAAACACAGAAACTCCATGGTGTGAATATCCAACGATATTTTCAGTAGGGGTCCCAGCATGGGGTCTGTGAATTGTTGGTGGAAACAGCACTGATGTTTTTTTTTCACCCGTGGAGTTGGGCTGCAGATAAACCCTGTGGCTGATAAAATCAAGCATTGTACCGCAGTATTCTTTCAATGTTAAACGGAGGTTGGTGCTCTAATGGCATCACGCTGAGCTGTACTCGATGGGTCTATGATGCCGTCACGACCTTACGACCGCTCTCAAGTGTCTTTGTTCTCTTGCATGCTTTCCCTCCATTATGCCTGTGAAGGTCTTTAAGCAATTCAGCGGTTCTGGCGAGCCGATAATTGGTGTAGGTCTCCATCTGTCCTACCTGTGCTGTGAGAGAAGTGCCCACACAATGACACACACTCACAAACACAGAAACACTATTTTTTCCTCTCGTTCTCTGTCACATCCACACGCACACTTTTCTCTATGCCACATTTATCCTTCCAAAAACACACACACACACGCACTTGCTTTAGGTGTTTTGACTCATTCACTCAGAGCTGCTACGGCTGAAAAGGCCGCACGTGCTCACAGCAGGTTCCATCTACCGGAGAGAAAGAGAGAGAAAAGTGTTGGCATACAATTGCCAATGCAATTCACACTTCTCATTCCATCTGCTTAGGTCAGAACCACACAAAGAATTAAACACACAGCCAGATATATGTCATGGCTACACAAGAAAATTTAAGATGAGCCTATGGAATAGATTGGGATACAGTCCTGGTGACAAAGCCAACTTAAGGTGGTAACTGGTCTCCCAGCCTGGCCGTGCTGGTCTATTTTGATGTTTCATTGGGGTTTGGGGCAACTGTCAAGCTATGGGACCAGCTAGACTAGCGCACACGTGCCCCAAACCACCATTAAAGTATTGTATCAAAACAGACTATCCTAACCACCTCAGATAGGCTGGGAAATTCATAATAATGTTAGACTGAGGTAACCTATTTAAGGGGATAGTTCACCCAAAAATTTGCTGTTAATTCACTCACCCTCAGGCCATCCAAGATGTAGGTGATTTTTTTCTTCGATAAAACAGTAAACTAAATATTTAGCTGAAAGCGTGGTCCTTGGTGATTCAGTAGTAGCTAATCACCTTATCAATGGCACACAAAGCCATTTGAATTTCAACTGTGATCAGCTGTGGTCATTTTGATTAGCTCAGCATGAAAAGAGCTTTCCTGGAGCATTTCAGGCATTGGTAGTGCAACAGAAGCAAACAATCATCTATGTGTGGCAAGGCACTGTCAAAAGATCTCCGGGATAAAGTTGTGGACAGGCACAAGTCAGGAGATGGATACAAAAAAAATTTAAAGGCTTTATCAATGCCTAGAAACACAGAGAATTATATTATTAAGAAGTGAAAGGTATTTGGTACAACACAGACCCTCCCTGGATCAGGATGCCCAAACTGGATGAAAGAGCCCGGAGGAAACTGGTCAGAGAGGCGATCAAGAGGCCTACAGAAATCCAATACAGCTCATCATCCAAATAACAGCATTCCTACAGTAAAGCATGGAGCTGGTGATATCCTGTTATGGGAGTGTTTCTCTGCAGCAGGGACTGGAGCACTTGTCAGGATAAAAGGAACAATGGATGGGGCAAAATACTGTACCATCAAATTCTTGAGGAAAATCTGCTGCCCTCTGCCAGAAAGTTGTCAATGGGAAGAAGGTTTACCTTCCAACTTGACAATGACCTAAAGCACACAGCAAAACTGACCACACAGTTGTTGAAGGAGAAAAAGGTGAATGTCCTTGCATGTCAGTCAGATCCCAGGTTTGAACATCACTGAAAATCTGTGGAATGACTTGAAGACTGCAGTCCACAAATGGTCACCATCAAATTTAACTGAACTTGAGCAGTTCTGCAAAGAAGAGTGGGCAAATATCGCAAGGTCTAGATGTACAAATTTAGTAGAGACAAATCCCAACAGACTAAAGGCTGTAATTAATGCAAAAGGTGGTTTAACAAAATACTGACACAAGGGGGTGATCCTTTTTCGAAATTCAGTGATTCTGTTTTTGATTTTTTTCTGACATGTTGGTGTTATAATCTTTCACTTTGGTTGCACTTACACTGGCACAAAAAATCTGATTTTTTGCTCACATCTGACACCGATCAGAATTTGTTGCACGTGTGTAAACACAAAAATCTGCACGAGATCTGATTTTTTCGCATCCGATCTGAGTCACTTCCAAATGTGGTTTTAAATCATATCTGATATTTGGACATCCGATCTACGTCTAAACATACATATCCGATTCCCTGCAGAACTCCCATTGTGTGAAATATTTGGAACTGAAATATTCACAGCTTAAATAAACAACTATGTTAAATTTCAGGACCTAAAAATGCAAGCCCTGGAAATACAAGGCATTAAAATGCAAGCACTGTTAATTCAATACATTATTTTTTCAGTTAGTGCAATTCAGCATGCGTTTTTGTTTCAAAGACATTTGTCATTCATTTTCTTCCATATTTTCATCCCATGCCTGCCCGTGAATTTTATAAATATAACAGCTAAAAGCTACATTATATTTCTTAGCAATGAGGTGATAACTTCGCAGTTTTTGTAATTAAACCAACAAGCTTCACATGTTCGCAAACTTCACACTCGCTTGCGCATTCTCTCTCTCTCTCTCTCTCTGTCTCTCTCTCACTCTCTCTCTCTCTCTCTCTCTCTCTCTCTCTCTCTCTCTCTCTCTCTCTCTCTCTCTCGTTAATTCATTCGAATACATTTCAATAAATATAATCTTGGCGCTACTTTATTTCACTAAATAATTCTACCTCTAACCAGCTGTAGATAAATTAGCCAAACGAATGAAATTTAGTGTTATTTTCCGTTATTTATCCGTTCAGTCAGATTTTGTGCTACAAAACATCCATGACAGCCATTGTCCATGCTGACTAATAATAATGGCCACTTGACGTGAATTATATAAATAATTTTAATAGCACGGCCATTCAAAACATGAGGGTCTACCATGTGCATAGTAAAGCAATCACTGCAGACAATCCTTTTGGGGTGGGAATTAATTTAAAGTGAATGTAAACCGGCGGGCCAAAAAAAATCGGATATGGTCAAAAGATCGGATCTGTGCATTAAGACTTGCAGTGTAAATGCAGCCTTTGTTGTTATAAGTTGCACTGAGTAAAATATCTGGATAAAACAAAAACTGTGTCCGTCTTTATTTCAAGATGCAAAGCTACAAAATGTCATTATTTTAAAGGGGGGTAATTATTTTCTATAACCACTGTAAAACACAATAAAAATTGTTCTGTAGCATACAAATTAGTAAAATAAAATAAAATATTGTTATGAACATATCAACTTACTAAAATAAAATTAAATATTGTTATGAACATATCAACTTACTAAAATAAAATAAAAATATTGTTTTAAGCATCGAATTAATAAAATAAAATGAAATGGATAGTTATAGAATATCAAATTACTAAAATAAAATATAGTAAAATGTTCTAAGCATATCAAATTAGTAAAACAAAACAAAACCACTTAAAACAATCTCCCAAGTGCCCCAAACCCCCACAATCCATCAGCACAGACCAACCTAATTTTGGTCAGGCTTCAAAATGAGTTAATTGGGAATGAGTTTTTTTTTTAGCAGGGAGGTGAGTTGTCAAGCCCGAACTACAGTATCTGTCTGTCACTCTATCTGTTGGACGGCGTTAAGCTGTGCTGATTTTTTTTACTGTAAGACTGTCCTGTTGCCCTTCTGTACGGTGGCCGAGAAGTACAGAGCAAATCACAATTCTGAAAACAAAATAACAAAGTGATACGAGATTTGAAAAGGGAGAAAAAAAAGTTCTAAAAAAGGTGGGATCAAACCCGGGTCGATCGCGTCAAAAAGCCTAGAGCATGCACTTATCCATCTGCACCACTGGAGCTGATGATTTACTGCCACTTTTAACTAAATGTAAATAGACACCCCGTATTTTTTATTCCAGAGTAAGGGCAATTCATACAATACATTTAAACTGAGCTACTTTAATACCATCTCCGAACTTTCTACCAGGACTCTGCTGTTCTTCGGCTGGTTCTTCCCTGTATACGTTGATTGACAGATGTCTCGTCCAGTCAGTGGTGAGTAATCCCAAACCAATGGCGCTGTCTCAAACTATACCTACCTCTTCCGGTTTGTCTGATTTGTCCTTGTGTTTTCTGACTTGTAAATTTGTTTTCGGATTTGTCGTTGTGTTTTCTGACTTGTTATTTTGTTTTCGAATTTGTCATTGTGTTTTCTGACTTGTTATAATATTTTCTGAATTGTTGTTGTGCTTTCTGAATTGTTATTTTGTTTTTTAGACTTGCATTTGCGTTTGTAATTTGTTATTTTGTTTTCAGAATTGTGATTTGCTCTGCACTTCTCAGCCACCGTACTTCTGTCCCTTTTTCAGTTTTGTCCTTTAAACCAGTGTCTCGAAGATTTGCCCCCTTCTATTATGGTCACTGTGTGTCAGGCAAACCATATGTCCAGCAACTGTCAGGCTTCTGCTGGAGTAAGCATGAAAGTAACAACCAGAGAGGACGGATCATTCCCGCCACCGTTCCGAAAACAGCTCACATCCCGACACCCCCAGCCTTTATTATCCTCTCCCGTCTCCAAGCAGATCTGAGATCAGCTGAAAGGTTGGCGGCCATGATCTTTGGAGATCTCTCTCCAGCTCAGTGGACATGTCAGATCTCCAGCAGGGCATAATGAGGGGCTGCTCACTTCTGCAGCTGGCTGGACGAGACGTAAGTTTCACACCCACTCCTTCACACATGCTTCTGCCTAATACTGTGTGTGCGCAGCCCTCATGAGCTTCCAAAGTCCATCTATAACAAGCATTCCTGTCTAGAGGCTGCTATATAATATATGTCCAGCACTACAGCTGATAAAAACTTCAGTGTCAAACAAAAAAAGTCACAGTTCTCACCAAGCCAGAGATGCTGGTCAAACTTGTTAACAAGCTCACCAGCTTTGCCAAGATGGACGACTAGACCAACCAGTTTGATCAAGCTGCTCTATGAGACTGTTTACAAGGTACATGCTTCATCTGAAGGTATTCCTTCTAATCAACCACCGAAACCATCTTGAAACAGCTACTAAACAGTTTCAAAAAGCTAAAAATCTGTTGAAACTAAGCCATCAAAAGAAGATATTTAAAAAAAACAACACAACACATCATAAAAAAAAAAAAAACAGATCACAACACAAAATCAAACAGAAAACAACAAAGATACTGACCTGGAGCAAAACAACCCACCAAACCCCCATAAAACTATCAATACAGACCAGCCTAACTTAGCCAGGCCATGAGACCAGTAGCTGTTTTTCGCAGGAAGGTGATTGGTTGAGAGTTAAATCTTCAAATATAATGTACTTTGATCTATCAAATCTTGATTTAATGTTAAATTGAGTCCAATCAAAAGGTACATGATATTCTCTCCACTCCTGACAATATGAAATTCATTCATGCATTTGTTGTCGTACCAAAGAGCTTTACCAAACAATTACAAAGCATTCAGAATGCAGCTGCAAGAATGCTGACTCACACTAAACTGAGGAATCACATCCTGCAGTTAAATCCCCTCCCTGTGTACCTGCGTCTGACCGAACTGATTTCATTGTCCTCTTATTTTGAAAAGTCTCCATGGTGTTCCAACTGCAAATTGCTGGGCACTTAATTTTCAAAGCACACTTGTTTACTTGTGTTTTTCATATTTATGTAAAATGATAAACACTTAGCTTACTTACTAATCTACCATAGGGAGAGCTGCTTACAGTATATAGAGTTTCACAATGGCAAACAACATAACACATACTTTAGCATGACAATTAGCATAAATGTTAGCAGCTATGCCAAAATATATGTTCTGTGTTACTCTAAGAAGATCAGTTCATCTAATAATCATGAAAATGCAGTTTTGATGATCTTAACTGTTTGTTTTTGCATCTGTTGGCTATTAGTTTTCACACACACACACACACACACACACACACACACACACACGTTTGTTTTTGTGAAAAGTGGGGACTCTCCATAGGCGTAATGGTTTTTCTACTGTACAGACCGTATATTCTATTGCCCTACACCAACCCTACCCCTAAACCTACCCCTCACAGGAAACTTTGTGCTATTTCAGATTTTCAATACACTCCATTCTGTGTGATTTATATGCGTTTTGAAAAGTGGGGACATGGGGTAATGTCCTGAAAAGGCACCTTCTCCTTGTAATACCTATGTCATACCCTTGTCATTATACAAATGTATGTCCTCATTTGTCACAAAAATGCGCACGCACACACACAGACACGCACGCACGATATATTTAAACTATTTGCTTAAAAAAAACATTTCTCATTTGAATGGATCATTTATTTGCAAACTGCACACTGGTGACACAGTGGTTCTCCTACAGTCTACTTCAGTGCTGATGAATTCATTATTAAACTAAGATTATGTACACTTTCACTCTCAATCGGAATAAAGCGCCGCAAACATTACCATAAATTTACATGCACGCTAACGCGCAGCTCTAGGATAACAGCAACTGTTTACTTGTTCTGCATTAAGGAGAAAAACGAATTAGGAGGAAAAAGGAAGAAGCTTTGAAGGTTTTTGCCGTAAAAAGACGAAGGTCACAGAAGCAAATTTGTAAACAGGGCTTTCTGTTTTTAAGTGTATGCGGCACAAAAGAAAGAACTCATTGATTTTACACCACTGTGTCTTTTGTATTTGCTTTTATTTTATGTTTCTCATTGGCCTGAGGTATTTGCTGTAACAAAATCTGTGGGGGAGCTCTCCAGAGTGTGCACCGGCTTCATTCCTGTGGAGTTTTACAGTTTAATTACAGTCTGTGGTGGGAAGACTGAAAGAATTCATGGCAGTTTAGTCAGCCTTTCTTTCCCATGTCCTCAACCCTGCAATCAAACTCGCCTGGCTCTACACATACCACATACCTTCAGCAACACAACATCCACCACATACAGTACACACAGAAAGGGCAAAGCATAGTCATTGTTGCTGTTGAATAATAGGTAACCAAGGCATTAGCTTTTAGCTGCCGTTTTCTTTTCTGCTGGCACTATTAATGACAGCTCTGCTATTGAGTGGAAAAGTCGGAATAGTTGTGAGTTGCGAATTTCTGATTCTGTTTTTTTCTCTCTCATCCATTCATTCTTTCATCTTCCTGTAACTCTGCAGAGATTTTATCTGTCGACTGTGACTAAGCAATTCGGCTGCACATTGTAGGAGCTCCCTGCCCCACTTACATGGAGAATATGGTCTGTGCTTAATAGATTTGTGAGGTTATAAATCCTGGAGAGAAAATCAAAATGTTCAGCTGCAGACTGGAGTGTTCTGTGTGGGAATCAATGACTTGTGGAAAATGAAACTTTGAAGAAAACATTCAGGCTTCGAGGTTCATTTATGGCTAAAGGAGAATGACATTTCTTTTTTTTATGCCATTTGATTTGTTCATTCACTTAATTTAGGGAGAAGCGAGGTGCCCACTTGCTTGAGCGTTCAGAGAGCCGCTGACTGAAAATATCGGAACAGGACCAGGAAACTGTCAGGATTAATTTCTAGATGCTCTTCAACGTAGTAGGGGAGCTATGTAACCTTTTCCTTGAGATTCCATGGCAATTCCCACAATAATGTAATCATCATTTAATTGTGTCACAGCACCCCATGGTAGCAAACTCAACTGCTAGCCAGAGCTGTGCACTATTCAGAATTTGAATTGAGGTTGCAAACAGGATGCAGCATTTAATTTTGAATTTGAATGTAAAAAAAGTAACATCTGTAAAGGTTTGAAAAAAAAAGATTACAAGGCCTTAAAGTTTAAAGGGTGAGGGGTAAACACGTCAAAGGGTAAAGACGTCAAATTAAAATGATTTGACATTTGAAGGTGTATGTGCCTTCTAATTTTATTTCTTTATGTTCAGTTTTACTACTTTACGTTCAAATTGCAATTCTGGATCCTGGTTGCCACCTCAATTCATATTCAGTCATTGTCATTGATTACATTATCATTGATTATATATTTAATAATTGTCATTAAAATTCCAGTTTAAATTTTCCTGTGGGAAATAGCCAATCCAATTTGAATGCCGACTCATGAATTGAAAGGAATCCAATTCTTCAACTTTGAATTTTGCGCAACCCTGCTGCTAATAAGAACACACATACAAATATGTGTGCACAGCTGATTACCCAAAGTACCACCACTTGGCCAAACTAACCTATCTAATTAACAGATTCGGCTATTTCAACTACGTATATTCATTGCTAACCAGTGCATAAAATCAAGCATTCAGTCAGGCAATCTTCTTATTTTTGTGCAATATTTACAGTAGAATGGTGACTGTCAGAAACGGTTTCAAATAAACGCACAAAACGCTACACACAAAATTTGTAAAAATACAAATTTTAACAATGCCTGACCTTTTGTGCTCAAATTCACAACATGAATTTTCACACTTCTCAATTAAACAACACAATCTCATACTGTGACTTCAGGCTGTGAGCGCATATAAGATACCTTTTGATTAGGCTCCCCGATTTTCAGTGCAAGCTGTGTGAGCCCAACACATTGCTAATGTGTGAAAACCAATGGAATATTGAGCTGGTAATTAACAAATGGAATATTGGAAAATTGCTAATATAAACCACATGCATGCAATCATTCAGGTGCAGTTATGATGTCCAGTTGAACTCTAGGACTCAAACTCTGAACCCGACAGACAGACTAAGTGTGTGTGTGTGTGCTCGTTTGGCTGAATACTATAGTTTTGGGTCATCACAAAGCTAGTATGGCTGGCAATGAATGAATTGCTTTCTCTCTGACACATGAAACTCCACTCACACTTAAAAAAACGTATTGGCACAAACATAACAAATTGGCAAGGTTTGTTACCCCAGTGCTAAATGTGAACATGTTTTTGACAGCTACACATAACTTCCCAATTATTGTGTAGACAATACTGTATGTGGTGGATTTCTGAAATGATATGTTTACTCTGTGATTAGTTGATCTATTTCCATCAGTTTCTTGATTCTTTCAGACGGTTTGCTAACATGATGGCCATTATCACATCAGAAGGGTAATCAGCCAATCATAGTGATGAAGAGAAAACAATAGACAGGAATTGGGATCTTGATGGATTAATGAGCCAATCAAATCCAACAGACAGCGTTACTTCATTATTATTTGATAATTCATGATATCTGTTTTCTTTTAGCGTTTTACTTCAGAATCGGAAATTCAGAGAAAATGTCTCCGCTATAATGTTCCTAAACAGCAAATACACACAAATAACACATTCCCCAGGGTCGGCCCATACTGTGAGCCCAACATCTTTTGCACAGCACTGCCTGACAATGATCAATGCATCTGCTCTATTATGATGGATTAATGCTGTGGTTATTATGTGTACACACGCACGTGAGAGTCTCGCAGCCAGGGAGGAAGGTAGATAAACAGCGAGATGAAGAAAAAATGAGAGACAGACATGGAAAGATGGATAGAAGGAGGGCACCAATTTAGAAGAAAGACAACAGCCAATCAAATGCAGGCAGAAACCAGCAAGATGATCCTTCAATTTAACTTGCATTAATAATGCATCAAGTTCTTCTGAGCTCAGCCTGTCTGTCTCAATAGAGCTCTCTCTGTTCACACACACACACACACACACACAGACCCACCCTGAATCTCAAAGTCCAAGCCATCAGTTCAGTTCTCTTCCACACATTGGTTCTTATATTTATTCTATTCCTGAGAAAAACAACTACACTACGAGTATGTGTTACTGTCCCCCGTTGGAGAACATGGCAGTGTCAACGCACCTCATGCCAACACCTTTCTGCTTCCTTACGGCTTATTGTACACTGGTGAGCTGTGGGGGATTTTTTTATGTTCCTATATATATATATAGGAACACCATCATCTCTCTCTCTCTCTTTCTCTCTCTCTCTCTAAGGGGTGTGCAGTTGTTAGGAATATGCATTTTCTACTGGGTCAAGCAAACAAGGCAATAACAACCCTAAAATTAATGATATTTGATACAGTAATGATACGGTAATGATAATAAAAAAAGTAATTTGAGAAAAAAATCAGCATATTATAATGATTTTTAAAGGGTCATGAGACACTGAAGACTGGAGTAATGGCTCAAAAAATAATAAAATATAATATAATATATAATATTTATTATTTCATAAGACACGCTTTCAAAAACATTAAAAAATGTGTTTGAACGGTAGTGTGTGTGTGTATATATATATATATATATATATATATATAGTAACATGAATTTTCACACTTCTCAATTAAACAACACAATCTCATACTGTGACTTCAGGCTGTGAGCGCATATAAGATACCTTTTGATTAGGCTCCCCGATTTTCAGTGCAAGCTGTGTGAGCCCAACACATTGCTAATGTGTGAAAACCAATGGAATATTGAGCTGGTAATTAACAAATGGAATATTGGAAAATTGCTAATATAAACCACATGCATGCAATCATTCAGGTGCAGTTATGATGTCCAGTTGAACTCTAGGACTCAAACTCTGAACCCGACAGACAGACTAAGTGTGTGTGTGTGTGCTCGTTTGGCTGAATACTATAGTTTTGGGTCATCACAAAGCTAGTATGGCTGGCAATGAATGAATTGCTTTCTCTCTGACACATGAAACTCCACTCACACTTAAAAAAACGTATTGGCACAAACATAACAACTTGGTGAAATTGGCAAGGTTTGTTACCCCAGTGCTAAATGTGAACATGTTTTTGACAGCTACACACAACTTCCCAATTATTGTGTAGACAATACTGTATGTGGTGGATTTCTGAAATTATATGTTTACTCTGTGATTAGTTGATCTATTTCCATCAGTTTCTTGATTCTTTCAGACGGTTTGCTAACATGATGGCCATTATCACATCAGAAGGGTAATCAGCCAATCATAGTGATGAAGAGAAAACAATAGACAGGAATTGGGATCTTGATGGATTAATGAGCCAATCAAATCCAACAGACAGCGTTACTTCATTATTATTTGATAATTCATGATATCTGTTTTCTTTTAGCGTTTTACTTCAGAATCGGAAATTCAGAGAAAATGTCTCCGCTATAATGTTCCTAAACAGCAAATACACACAAATAACACATTCCCCAGGGTCGGCCCATACTGTGAGCCCAACATCTTTTGCACAGCACTGCCTGACAATGATCAATGCATCTGCTCTATTATGATGGATTAATGCTGTGGTTATTATGTGTACACACGCACGTGAGAGTCTCGCAGCCAGGGAGGAAGGTAGATAAACAGCGAGATGAAGAAAAAATGAGAGACAGACATGGAAAGATGGATAGAAGGAGGGCACCAATTTAGAAGAAAGACAACAGCCAATCAAATGCAGGCAGAAACCAGCAAGATGATCCTTCAATTTAACTTGCATTAATAATGCATCAAGTTCTTCTGAGCTCAGCCTGTCTGTCTCAATAGAGCTCTCTCTGTTCACACACACACACACACACACACAGACCCACCCTGAATCTCAAAGTCCAAGCCATCAGTTCAGTTCTCTTCCACACATTGGTTCTTATATTTATTCTATTCCTGAGAAAAACAACTACACTACGAGTATGTGTTACTGTCCCCCGTTGGAGAACATGGCAGTGTCAACGCACCTCATGCCAACACCTTTCTGCTTCCTTACGGCTTATTGTACACTGGTGAGCTGTGGGGGATTTTTTTATGTTCCTATATATATATATAGGAACACCATCATCTCTCTCTCTCTCTTTCTCTCTCTCTCTCTAAGGGGTGTGCAGTTGTTAGGAATATGCATTTTCTACTGGGTCAAGCAAACAAGGCAATAACAACCCTAAAATTAATGATATTTGATACAGTAATGATACGGTAATGATAATAAAAAAAGTAATTTGAGAAAAAAATCAGCATATTATAATGATTTTTAAAGGGTCATGAGACACTGAAGACTGGAGTAATGGCTCAAAAAATAATAAAATATAATATAATATATAATATTTATTATTTCATAAGACACGCTTTCAAAAACATTAAAAAATGTGTTTGAACGGTAGTGTGTGTGTGTATATATATATATATATATATATATATAGTATAAATAATTTGAGTAATGAGAATACGAGTACATGAACTCACTCTTTGAGATCACACGGCTTACTGAATCATGCATTGATGCTGTATGATACTCCATTCTTTGTCCCAAATAGTTAGTCACTCAATCTCTTTTTCATTTGGGCAAAATAAAAGCGCGAGCATGGTGCGGCACTCTAGGATAACCCGGCGCAATTCCATGTTACAGGATCATGGAGGAGTAATAGAGTTTAAAAGGCTAATAAATAAAAAAGCAGACACTGAATCCGTGTAGCAGCGGTAGCTGAATTCCAATCCTCTTCAGAAGTCCTTCTCATCTTTCTTTCAGGATTGGGCGTCACGATCACACGGCTCAGGAAAGGGGAACATTTTTAATGGCTGTAGTGAGGTTTATCAGGCATGTAAGTGTACTCAGAGCCAGAGAGCTTGTGCACGTGTTATGTGCGAAGGTTCGGGTTTGTGTTTGAGTGTGTGTTCTGATGCATGACACTGAACTGTGTGCATGATGCCTACTGGGACCACAAGGACCCCCATTTGCTCATTAGCAACTCTGACACTAATGGAGGCCCTGAACGACCACACATCCCCATACCCTTTTCGCTCCTTTTCCCTTGTTGCACGCACACACTTTTTGCACATTGTTTACCACAAGTGCATTTCCAGCGCGCCCACCCTCGCACCAGCTCCTGCGGTCAGCACAGTGATGACAGGAAACATCATTATTCCCTAAACTCAAAATGTCACAGCGGAGTCCGTCACATGTGGATTAATTGCATCTAGAATATGAATGTGTTTACAGTGCATGGCTTTGCCTCTCATAATGAGAAACTTACATTTCACATCCTGACTCAATGATACTGCCATTAATTAGCGGAAATAGAAAAACACAAATTGCTAAGTTTAGAATGTGCCGTTGGTTGCTGTGTTTCAGTAATGTGCGAACAAAACGCTTAAAGAGACATTAAAGAGCTTTCAGTTCATTTCGGGGTCATCTATGAGACGCATAACATGGAAGTAAATGTGTTTATTTTATGTAATCACTGTATGCAATCAAAGCGATATACCATATACAAGCTGAACACCATAAAACATGCATATTCTTACATTCTGTCACTATAAATTCTAATCCCCTTTAGATTTGCTCATAAAGTCTGTCAAATTATGTTTGAACCTTAGTTGCAGTTTAACAGCTGCAGTATTACCCTGCGAATGAGGCGGGCAGACTAATAGTAGCTGAAAATGAGATAGAAAAGAAGCCTGATAGAGTGGATGTGTTGAAAAGAGTTCGATATAGTATCATACTGAGCAATGGTCCAGCCGGGAATATGAGGTGAATAATTCTCTCCAAATGGCAGCAGAGGTTGACACAGATGTGTGAAGCAGGCAGGGAGCCAGCGAAAAAAAGGAGAAAAACAGACCTAAATGTCACTCATTTCCTGGCACTTTTAAAGTCCCATATGCACACTGTACAAGATGGACCGTCGGTGGTAGGAAATAATCAGCCGGCTCTGATGCGGAAAATCTGTTTTATGCCCCTGACTGAAATAACTGAGTCAGGACATGCAGGATTCTGGTCCAGACCTCTTATCTGGTGTCTTTATGCTAGGTAAAACACAAATATTTGTGTTTAATATTATTTTCTTATACATAATATGTTCTTGCCGAAAGTGAGCCACAACAGATGATAAGGTAAATTGCAGAGAATATGGATCAGGTTGTGAGAAATTTGAAAACATTTGTATTTCAGTAGTGTGGACAAATTTGATCTCTGATTAAAACTTATTAAAATGGTTCTCAACTGTTAAATTCTTGATTCTGATTGGGTGACAAACAAATGACTATGAAGCAGTTCAAGGCCTGTTTCCGCCATAGAGTAAAAATAAAAAGTAACTGAGAGATGAAGTTTAAAATAAGAAATGAAGTCGGGAATTAATGTCTTAATTGGGAGCTATAAATTCACAATGGGAAACATTAATCCACATTCTGAGATACAAATTATAATGGAAATATAAAGCCTCATTGTGAGAAATAAAGTCACACTATGATATATAAAGACATATTGTGAACAAATTATTTCACATGGGAAAATATAAAGTCATATTGTTAGATACAAAGTCACATTTTGAGATGTAAAGTCATATTGTGAAAGATAAATTCTTCACATTCTAAAGATAAAGGCTTCCATGGCCATATTACAGCTTGATATCAATTTGCCACCTTTAAAGTGTCATACAGTTTATGCAATCAGAAAATCACCAACAAATTGCATGACAAACAATTTCAGTTTTTCTTTTAAAAAAAGAAAGCACAGCAATTTCAGCAGCTGGGCAAAAGTCAGGACGATAACACTAATTATATGCAATAATGTGTGGTGTATGAGACCTGGGACGGACACCGGTAATTACTCACATACTGTACACACACACAGGTTTCTATGTTTTATGGGGTTTTCCCATAGACATAATGATTTTTATACTGTACAAACTGTATTTTCTATCCCCTTATCCTAACACTACCCCTAAACCTTTCTGCTATTTTAGATTAAAAAAATTAAATCTAGTATGATTTATAAGCTCATGGGGACCAAAAAATTTCCCCACAAGGACTTTTAGTCTCCCCATGTGTTACTCTAAAAACTACAGCCATTTAAGAAGGCATTTCTAAAAAAACAAGAGTGATTTAAAGGGAAGTGAAAGTGACGTGTAGCCAAGTATGGTGTCCCATACTCAGAATTTGTGCTCTGCATTTATCCTATCCAAGTGCACACACACAGCAAAAATCTGAAAATCTGAAAAACACCCTGACACAATGTACTAATGTGACAACCATGGTATATGCTGAATAACTAAATTCTGGACTTCTAAATTATTGAAAATGAATGCACACCCAAGGTGTAATGGCCACTTTAAAAAAAATAAAAACATTTAATTTGCTGAAAGTGGTTTATGCTGATGCCTTGGTCTGGAGGGGATGCCTCCTTTGGCCCTATTCATTTATTTACCGAGCTTTCAGTGCCCATTATCACAGGTGCATGCTGGGCTATGTTGCTCATGGGCGTGTAGGGACCAAGCACTGCCAAAAAATGCTCAACTTCCCCATTAGCCTTCCTAATCCATGGCACCACTGCTGTACATTGCAGAAAATGCTTCGCAGTGTGTGTACAAAAGTTCACAAATGATTTTGAGTAAATGGGACAAAGAGAGCAAGAAATGCACATGCAATTAACCTCTTAGCACAATTACAGACACATTGAGCTAATATTAAGCAAATGGATTTGGAGGTGTGCACATACAGGATTAAGTCTTTGTTCATAAAATATCTTTCTTTCCTTCTCGCGCTCGCTCTAATTCTCTCACAGATACCATGAAGAACCATCTAGATCCCTCTAGCAGCTCCATATGTAATGAACAGTGATTAAAAGCAGTTGATTTTGCTATGCAGTGCACATGGGTGGGATGTAAGCCTAGTGAAAAAGTGACAGTGTCTCTCTTTGTGTGTGTGTGTGTGTATGTGCGTGTTGAAAGATGGTTCTTACATTAATAGTATACTGAGTGTAGTGTGTGTATCCTAGTATGCCCAGTGCAGTCAGCTGAGTTTTGGTTAATTAAGACAATGCATGGCAGCTTCAGTGTTGCCTGGTGAAAATGTGTCTCCAATTAGAACAGCTGACATACCAGCTGCAGACAGATAATGGATGCACACACACACACACACACACACACACACACACACAGGTTTACAACAACAACAACAACAACAACAACAACAACAACAACAACAACAACAACAACAACAACAACAACAACAACAACAACAACAACAACAATAATAATAATAATAATAACAATTGGTATTATAATTATTATTGTAGGTAAAATATAATGGGTTCAATTTCTAGGGTGTGCATAAACTAATAAATTGTAAATAATAATAACAATAATAATAATTATTATTATTAGTAGAAGTATTTCCAAATAATAAAAACAGCTTAGTTTATATAATGATGTTGTTGTTATTAATAGTACTGTCTATGATAACAAAGTTGCATTAAAAAAAGAGTACAGTAAAGTGTGTTGCTAGCAATGCCGAAGTTTGATTTCCAGGGAATGCAACTGATAAAACATATACTTTGAAAACTCTGGATAAAAGCCTCTGCCAAATGTATAAATGGCATTTATATTGTAAGTGCATTCCTGTAAACATGCTTTTTGCTTGTTTTGAGGGACACATTTTCTATTTAACTCTGAACATTCCTTTAAAGAGAGAGTCAAAGCCACCATACATACTACAACTCAAAACATCAATGTGACCTGAAAGCACCCAAAGACCTCACTCATTTTGCATGCACTTTCAGTCATAATCTTACTGAATGATATACATCAATATTTGAAGAATCTTCTACTTTATTCTATAGCCGAGTTGTTATTTATTCGGAGACGTTGTGCTTTTGGTGAATGTCAAATACTCATTGAAACTGTGAATGATCTGATTAAAATGTGATTAAAAGACTATTTAGCAAGCGGGTGGTCGTTAGAGAGAGAGAGAGAGAGACTGATGGCCGAAAATAGAAAAAGGGGCGGTGTGTTACATATCCGTCCATTCTGAGATAGAGGACGCTGTCAGGCAGCACAGCACAGAGAAATTAGACCTCTTTGTGTTGTTGTTTGGGATGCTGTAGTCTCAACCTCACATGACACACCCACAGACCACCCACAAACAGACTGATGCATAGTGAGTACGAAAACAGCAAGAGTTGGCTGAAATCGCCAGGTTTAATCTGACTGGCTGGCTTCACACAACTTAAAACAAAAAACAAACAAACAAACTGTGATTGGTTGCTTTACATGTCAATCAGTTCTCTCACTATATAAATAGGTGGGGCTTGGCCACAATAAGCTGAACCGATGACCGAAAAGTAAAACGCTTGACTACTGGCAATGCAGATTTCGACCTATACGAGATGCGCTGCGCATCCTTACCCCACATACGCATTAATAATTCAACCCAGCATTATCTTTCTCATTAAAAAGAAAGTCTCACTAATACTCTATGTAAATATGAGAGAAAAAAATCTGTGATGAGAGCGAAGGTGGAAGTCACAGCGTGGAGTCACATTATTTATGATTCCAGTGGAGCGGAGCAGCAGAGCAGACCTGTCCGCCCTGATTTCTTCACCTGCTGAGATGCAGACATGATGCAGTCTCATATTTCTGAATCTGTCAGCATCAGCGGGTCCCCAAGGGCCCACAGGGGGCCCCGAACAGACTCACTCTGCGCCTAAATATAACACGCAGCTCCGCTTGATTAGCGATATGTCTTTCTGACACATATTTACGTTCATCTGCCACATGCCAGCGAGGGGGCATGCCCATTGTGAGGAAAAGATTGTAAAAAATTTACTTCAAAAATGGAAATTATCGATCACTGCTTCTTTTATTACCTCAGACAACCTCTGTGGAGGAGCTCAAGCAATTACAATAAATTATAACGGACTGTGAGAGTGCCTGTCATCTTAGTTCTCTGATTGACTGCGACATACACACATACTCATCTTTACTTTATCTCTCCTCACCCAAACAAGGACACGGCCAGCCTGCGCTGCCCTAAGGCAAGCTGCTTTGTAAAATAACTAAGGTCACAGAGTATATTAAAGACCTTTTTCGTTCATTTTCAGTGATGTGGGAAATAGGTTTTGAGACTGTTTCTACAATTCAGGTAATAATAAGAAAGTCCCAAGGGTCATTTTTCTCTACCTCCTCCTGTCTTTGACGGTTAGAACGGCTTGTTGAACAGCACAGTGTAAGCTAAAATAATGAGGGACTAGTTCAAGTGCACTTGGTACTGTCTTTTTCTTTTTCATTTAGACTTTTTGTGTTCAGAGTTTTCATGGTCCCATTGGACCCTCTAGGTAAATGTTAGAACTACATCAAGTTTTTAATTTTTTTTCTCCAATGACGGCTATTTAAAAATAGCCATGTACACCGTAAAAAATGATTTTTCGTAGTTGTAAATAAAACAAAGACTACTGGGGGGCATTTTACAATAAAATACTATTTCAGTCTTTCTACTTCCAAAATTTCATGTTTAATGCTTTGTGTTACTTGCCATTTCTTTTAAAATTATTTGTGAAATTTACTATTAATTTCTGGGTGAAAATTGTTTCTATACCAATTGTTTAGTTTTTTTCAGTGTATTAGTACCATACTGTATACATGGCTGTTCTGATTAAATAAAAAATTTAATGAATTTAAGAAAACAAATGCAAAAATATTTAATTAAGAAAAATATTGTAATATTATATATATATATATATATATATACACACACAAAAATATTTAAATACATAATATCAAATATTTCATTAAATATGCACAACACTGTTCAAATGTATGGGGCCAGTAAGTTTTTTTAAAGAAATTAACACTTTTATTCAGCAAAGATGCATTATATGGATCAAAAATGATATTAAAGACATTTATAATGTTGCAAAAGATATCTATGTCAAATAAATCCTGTTCTTTTGAACTTTTTATTTTAGTAATTTTTATTTTAGTAATTTTAGTTAATGAGCAAAAACTATAAATTTTTTGGTTATGGAGATAAAGCTAGTACCAATCAGCTGATAATGTTATCCCAACATGGCAACCGCCCCATTGAGGGCGAATAATATGACTGGAGTCTTTGGGCCCTATCATACACCCGCCACAATGCGGCGCCAGGCGCAACGCAAGTGTTTTTTGCTAGTTTCAACCCGACGCAGTTGTCGTTTTTTTTTTTATTTAAAGAGCGCATTAGTATAGGCAGGTCCACAGCGTACACTCTGCTTATTACACACACAGGGAAGCACAGCAGCACACAAACATGCCAAATATTAAAAATTAAAGGCCATGTAAAAGATTATTATTGTGTAGGCTACATAAATATAAAAATGCCTACATGTCATAATGGATAGTCATTGCATGTATCAGAATTAGGCTACCTATTTGCTCGCGCACGAGCAGCTCCGTTTCATCTCTTAGCGCTTGCAAATTCCGCCGTGTAAATAGCAAATCCGCCGTGGCATGAGCGCAACTGGCTCTTAAATGGAATGGGAGATGAGACTCTGATTGGTTTATTGCACGTTATGCCCAAAACACACCCATTACTCATTAAGAGAATAGGGACAACCCTTTTAGACCATGTGCCGTGCGCGCCGACCGTTTTTCCCGTCGTTAAACTAGCAAAAGTGGATTTGGACACACCCTAAGTGCACCTCCGCCGTGCGCTTTAGACCATGCACTTAGATCGTTAAAATAGGGCCCTTAATCTCAATGCACAACATTTTAGACATGTTGTTCAGTTTAGTGGAAAAAATAAAAAATAAATTACTGAGTGCACCGTTACACATGGTAAAATGTGTGAAAGTACTACATTCTTGTTGCCATCTGAAAGCATAGTCAGATCAACCCAAATATTTAATAAACAAAAACTTTGTGAATGACAAGTTATGCTGAAATCAGCTGAGTTCTGTGGCACAAATTCCGTGTGGGTTTGCCCATGTGTTTGTGCATGACTAGATAACATGCACCCTGTGCAGCTGTTTTATTCAGCAGTCACATCCGGCTGAATCCAGTTTCCACCCCCGTTGCGAGGTTCTCTGACCTCTGTGGGCCTGGCACAGCTACAGACTGGCAGGCAACCGGGCCGATGGGCAGACTCACCCTGGAGCAGCAGTGGGGAGCGACACTGACCTGGCTGACCTCAGCGTCGTTCCACTTTGACACATTGTACCAACACACTGCTGCTGCCAATGGAGGTGCCATTCGGAGTGTGAATCCAGGTGCCACTGGGAACAAAGAGAAGAGAACAACAGAGACAGAATGAAAAAAAGTGAGAGACAGAACGAGAGAAACAATGTCTTGGGGATAATTAGCTATTTTGGAGTGTGAACCCTGAGGAGGTACATTTTCAAAACAAACTGGGAGCATTTGGGGTAACGAGATATAAAGAGGAAGAGAAGAACAAAGAATCAGTTCAACAGGGGGGTTGTGACCCATAGGGGGTCTAGGATGGTACTGTAGGGGGCCTGTCAATTACTGTTTGATCATATTTTTGGGGGCAAAAACTGAATATGTCTTAAACAAAAATGCAAAAATTGAAAGAAACTGAAAGTGAATGAGTCATCATAAAAGTTTACACATGGCTATTCTGACAATAAATTAAAAATTAAAGTAAAAATGTTTAATCAAGAAAAAAATGTATATATATATTTAAGAAAAATATTTTAATATGTACATACAGAAATATTTAAACAATATCAAATATTTAATTAAAAACACATATACACTCCTGTTGCCAGTTGAAAGCATATAATATTTAATAATCAAAATGCTATTGCATAATTGCATTATTAGCAGCCAGTCACTGAAAAACACAAAAATTAAATGAATATATATTTTTTTTAAATCACAAAAAAAGTATGATAAACGTGATGATTTTTGTGCAATATTCCAAGCCTGCTGAAGCCATACAATATGAGAAACAGATCGAAAAACAAATCATTACTCACCTAAAGTTAGATCAAATTCTCTGATTCAATTCAGTGATTCAGTAGGAGTTAACAGCTCACTGGAGGGGAAAATTATCAATGAATTGCTTTGAACTTCCTCACACAAAGCTATTGTGTGACATCAGAAGACCTGAAATATAACATGGATTTTTGTACTTTTTTTGTTGTTGCTTTTGCATCTCTTTTTGAGGCATGAAAACCTGAAAACCTACCTAGACACTGCCAATGACGCCTTATATGTTGTCTAGCTAACTCACCGGGTTTTGTGACACAACCCACCCTAAAACAGGGCTCTTGATCTACATGTCACAAAACTGACATGACTAAAGTATACTGTATCCTTACAGAGTATTTGTATGGGTGGGAGCAGGAACGTCTTCTAATGCACGAACTGTCACACCTCTGGATGACTCTGAACCCTGTTTTCAATTATCACGGGAGACGTAGAGCATTAAGTCCCTACAAGCAAACATGTATCCAATATGAATGTCAGCAGGGGAATAACGAGAGGATACCACACAAAACATGCATAATTGGATAAACAAATCAATAATCAGATGATAATTTGGCAGCTCTGATACCACTGAAGCACATTTACGATGAGTTCAACACAATGAATCAGTCCCTGTCCCTGTTGCACAAGCTCAAATACCACTTTGCTGTAATTCATTACTATAATGATAATGCTGAGGCAGAGGCAGCACTCTACCTCACTCTAATAGAACTGCTTATGCCATCATATTTTTACATTAGAGCACATTTATTATAAAAGTCATCTTGAGGATATTTGTCTTGCTTAAAGGGGAAGGAGCAGGATTGATCTTGTTTGCACTGGTGGAATTAATTTTGCATCTCGATAAAGTGCGTAAAGCAACAAAATGATTCGTTAGTTTAATCAATTTTGAACTCAACGGCAACCACCACAACAAGAAATGCAAACTCACTGACAAGGAGGGGATGTAATTATGATTATGCAAGAGAAATTATAAGAGGATGATACAGAAGATTCAGTTGCTTAAAGGGGAAGGAGCAGTATTGATCTTGTTTGCACTGGTGGAATTAATTTTGCATCTCGATAAAGTGCGTAAAGCAACAAAATGATCCGTTAGTTTAATCAATTTTGAACTCAACGGCAACCACCACAACAAGAAATGCAAACTCACTGACAAGGAGGGGATGTAATTATGATTATGCAAGAGAAATTATAAGAGGATGATACAGAAGATTCAGTTAATTATAAGACAACTTCATATCTAAACTCAGGGTCCAAAATGAACTCTTAATAAACACCAATTGAGCCTAAAAATGGGCTTTGGGAAAGAAATAAAACAGAGCTACTCACCAGTTGGCCAGTACATTTAATAAGACCAGTGATATTATGATTTTTAAACTGAATAATAGTGAGAATTATAACATGATTATTGCTAATTGGGACAAGTTTTTTTTTTTAATGAAGACACAAATTAATATATACAGAGTTCTGGCATGAAACTCTAGATGGAGCAGTCCCATAGGTCTAACTCAATCTGACCTAACTAAATCTAACTCAATCTGATCACATGGCACAGTTGATTGGTTCTCTCCTGTATCGGTAGCCAATGAGCTCGCTGCTCAACATTCAAATATATGACTAGTGCTTGCCGTAGCAGTTGCAGCTTGTCTAAAACAATAAATGTAAACATATTTTAAAATATAAATTATAGTTTTGTAAGTGGTAAGAAATATTTTTGGCAGGTATTTAATTTAAGGTAACAAATATTTTTAAATTTCCTCCAAAATTCTGCACTCAAACTCAGAAGTGTTCCAGCACATCTGCTGCTGAGCTTGCTCTCATCTTAGAAGGAAAGAAAGTAATTCTGCAATAAAGTGATTTTTCCAGCCAATGTACCACACAACTCAAGTGAGAGTGATTTCAGAAGTAGATGCAAAAATTGAACTCAAATAGAAACTGGAAATAGCTAATGTTAGCGTGAAGCAAGAGGAAACAAGAAACAATTACAGAAACTCAATGCAGAATTAGACTCAGCGCATCTGTCTTCACTGCTCAGAGTATCTGTCTGTAAACTATATAAAAGTAATTTCCGTTTACTTGAGCCTCTGTGTGCCTGTGACAACAGTCTTTTAGTAAAAAATGTTGAATCAGGAATGACAGCTATTTAAGGGAAATGCCTTACAGAGATTATGGCACATGCCCATTAAAGTTGCGTACAGCCTCTCTCCTAAATAAATTGGTAAATTGGTTCTGGGTACTCTGTGCCCAATGCAATCATATCACGTCATATTTTATTGTTTAGACATGAATGCGATATTATTCAGGGAACTCCTGCTAAATCATATGGGAAACCCAGATAGCACTTAAGAGCGTAGCATGTCTTGACATAAAAGGCGACTGTGGATAAAGACAACGGAACTTACACAGAATATTAATGCAAATTTCACAATCTTCACAGAAGAAAATCTCTTTTAACAACCTTCTCTCGAGACAGCAGCAGAATTTTAAAGACTCTATTCATCCACAAAAGAACTTTTGGTCATTTATTCAACCACACGTCGTTCCAAAACCTGTACGATTTCTTCTTTTAAATCTGTTTAAATCTATTTTAAATTCTGTCCAGGTCACTCTTTCAAGCTTTCAAGCTTCAAAACGTATGTAAAAGCACTATAATAATATCCTTAACGTGATCCATATGACTCTTTTGGTGTATTTTGAAGTCATCCAGTATGTTTGTGTGAGGAACAAACCGAAAGGATTGTGTTTTGCAGGTTATACGGTATTGGAATGAAATGAGTAAATTTCACATTTCCTATTAAATATAATATAAATGTCTCCAGAGAAAACAGCAGTATCTTAAGCAGAGGAGAGGATGCAGCGCTGCACACGGGTCACATCAAAACTCTGAAAAGCTCTAACTTATGTATTCATTATGTGGGAGTCATGCTTTTAACGTCTTTTCATTCAGGGGGACATGCTGGAACACTCTCAGAAATAAAGGTACAACAGCTGTCACTGGGGCGGTACCTTTTCAAAAGGTACACTTTTGTACATATTAGGTTCTAATATGTGCACTTTAATTACCAGTATTTACCTTTAAGGTACCAAAACGGACCCTTTAGGTACAAATATGTACTTTTTGAAAAGGTACATATTTGTATTTCTGAGAGTGAAGTACGAAAGAGATATTGAGGAAAAAAAGATACAGTGAGGGAACAAGAAAATCAGCATCATTCTCGCACCAGAAGTTAAAAATGCCATTCCTTATTAATGTCACTGCATCTTGGGACAGAAGGCAGTGGGACAGAAATCAGCTCTGTGTGTAAAGAGACAATGAAAGTTGAAGGCTGGGCTCCAAATAAAGAGATTTGAATACTTTAAGAACCTGAGGGAATAAATGTCATCTCTACTTGTCTTATGAAACCTCCTGAAACATCTCCATTTATGCAACACTTTCAGGAGTAAAGGCTGTTAGTCAGCAAGTTCGGACAGGCCCATTTCTCTGGGCAATTTATGAGTGTCTGGTCTGTTTGTTCTTGAGAGTGCAGGTGGATTAATGGGCCTTAAGTGCTGATGACCACATACCTGAGATTCTGTTTAAGGTGAACCGAAAGGCCCAGGATGCCCTTCTCAACATGAATGTCTGTAACCATAGTGACGGAGACGAAAGTAAATATTAAACATGGATGTCAGATTGAAGTGTCAGTTCATCTGTCAAACATTAATTAACAGATAGCAGCTTCAAATGTATTTTTTCTACTTCATTAAAACTGGATTTTTTTTTTCAAATGGATCTAAAAGCTTCAGATGAGACACCTCATATCTCCAGAAACCCACATGAAAGAACACAACACCTATTTTAGCATTTAAAACAGGACATATTCTAGAGAGAGAGAGAAATAACTGTATTTATGTACACACACACGTACTACAGTTACAAAAGTTTGGGGAAGAAATTCATACTTTCATTCATTAAAGATGCATTAAATTGATCAAAAGTGACAATAAAGACTTTTATAACCCTGAAAATAATGTACCATTATTCCACAAAAATAGTTACTTATAGTGCTATGTGTGAGTCACCGAATCAATGAATGAATCAGTTGAAAAAGGCAAATCAAGTTTTATTAAACTTTATAAAATTTTCTGTCTACAAATCTACTCCAGAGGATGTTTAAGCATACATGCTTTTCTTCATAAATGACAATGCAGATCTTTAGTTTTTTCCCCCTTAATTTTGTTAACTGCTGGATATAAAATGTATTTACTACATTTATCAAGCTATACATAAACAACACCAAATACAGCCTAAACAAATTAAATTTGTTATTTTAATAGAGAGCGAAATCAGTGAACAAAATAGGAATAAGTGCATGATGATAGCGAACAAGAATGATTCACTTCAAAAACTACTTCTCAGCTACATCTGAATTTAGCTCCAGAGAAACATCTTGAAATGGTCTTTAAACTCTCTAGCATATGAATTTACGGCTGAACTGAGACGCTTCCTTCCTGGTACGGGCGGTTAAGAAGTAGACTATCTCATTCCTGCTTACATCTCAGAGAAGGACGAATGGTGCATTTTTTGCTAAATAACACTAATATTTGAATCTTTTATTTATGCTGTGCCTGTTATGCATTGGCTGGTATCCCAAAGAGCCTCTCAAAATAAGAGGCGTTGAACTATTTTCAAAGATAGATTATTCAACAACACTGGAAACGCATAGTAAAAACAATTCTAAAAGGTCTGTACTTGCCAAGTGCAAGAAGCTGTGCAGAGGAATGGCATTAAAGAGAGAACTTTTAACTTAAAGAACTAACAGCTGCAAAGGCAAGAGCAAGAGGGTCAGAAACTGAAAGTTTAACGTGTTTTTGGCCATTTGTCATGACTGCCCTTACGAAAAAGAAGTTTATTCAAGTGTGCTATTAGTATACTTCTTTTAAACTAAAAAATAGGAAAGTATACTTTTAGTCTACTTTTTATGTACTTCTCAGAAATGGGCTTTATGTACTTCTCAGAAATATACTTAAAATGACATTTAAGTATACTTGACTTATAGCCTACTTAGAAAAAGTCTAAAGATATTTGAGCTATACTTGTGTTCCTAGAATCCGTGTTTTCATTGTTATACTGTAGGGGGCGCTAGTACACATCTTCTGTACAGAATTTCCAAAAAACACAAGTGAAGAAGAAACCGAAACAACAGATCAAAACTGTGTAACGTTATGGAATAAAATGTCGACCAATGAAGAGGTAATAATAACTGTCAAGCTTTGGGGTGTTGATCGACTTTATCTACATTTTGATTATCATTCATTCCTGCTTACATCTCAGAGAAGGACGAATGGTGCATTTTTTGCTAAATAACACTAATATTTGAATCTTTTATTTATGCTGTGCCTGTTATGCATTGGCTGGTATCCCAAAGAGCCTCTCAAAATAAGAGGCGTTGAACTATTTTCAAAGATAGATTATTCAACAACACTGGAAACGCATAGTAAAAACAATTCTAAAAGGTCTGTACTTGCCAAGTGCAAGAAGCTGTGCAGAGGAATGGCATTAAAGAGAGAACTTTTAACTTAAAGAACTAACAGCTGCAAAGGCAAGAGCAAGAGGGTCAGAAACTGAAAGTTTAACGTGTTTTTGGCCATTTGTCATGACTGCCCTTACGAAAAAGAAGTTTATTCAAGTGTGCTATTAGTATACTTCTTTTACCCACGTTCAAGTGTTTAAAAAAAGAATGCATGGAGCTAGAATAAAAATATTTTTGTTTACAAGCAGATACCCTGTTCTTTCTTTTGGTGTTTTGTATGTTCAGATATTCATATAACAAAATATATACAAATTAATACCTAAATAGGGACATAGTAGTATACTTAAAGTATGATGTAAAGTTCACTTAAAGAAAACTTACGAGTATACTTGCAGTATAAAACTACTAAACTAGTAGTTTACTGAGACTATACTTCAAAGTGTACTAAAAATTATTTAATTAGAAAACTATCAGTATTCATATAAATTCACTTTTAGTATAGTTGCAGTACAAGCTAAAAATATTGTTGTAATAAACTTGAAGTACACTACTTTTTGGTAAGGGTGCCTTAAGATGCCCACCAACTATGCTCTCTGTTTTGTAAATGCACAAAACTTGGATGAAATTGAAGCAATCATTGAAGTTCTGAAGATAGAAAAACTTTATTGTTCAGAGATTGCTCTTTAAGTGGCCAAAGATCAGGCCAAAGGTCAAGGGCTCAGGCTGGCCAATGAGAAGATCAATTATTTTCTTAAACATTGGAGATCTCAGTTAGAGTTTATTTATTGTATGTACTGTCTCAGATGTTTCCTCTAAAATTCCTTGGTATATATAGAAAGAGACATATGAGACAACTATTAAAATAAAATAAGAGTATGAAGCTATAACATGTTGACAGCACAGCCTAGATAAAATGAATCATTTACATAATCGAATATCATTTTGAAATCTTCTTTTCATTGCAGATTGCAGGTATCTTGACAAATCTGAGTCATTGTTGAGATCTCTTCTGAAACTCTTCTGAAAGGGACACACATGAAAAACAAGAGTCTTTTTTCCTGAGAAAGTCTCATTTGATATCCATTTAGTCTCATTCCTGTCAGGAGAAACATGTCTTGAGCACTTGAGCTGGCAAAGTCATTCATTCTCTAAGATTCTCTAAGAGAAAGGCGGCCCACGATGGCCACTGGCTCAGACAGGCAAACAGTAAGGATTGGGGTTTACCACAATGATAAATTAGTGGGGAAATAAAGAAGATGATTCATGCCGTTCATCCATCTCTGCCTTCTATATTATTATCAGTCATATTAATCCTACTAATTACTGACAAAAGGTTCTTTCTTGTTCTTGACAGGCCTCATTTCCCCTAATGCTAAATTCTGCATTGCTGTCATTTTTAGGGCAAAAAATAACGGTTTCGAAGGAACAGTTTCCACAAGAAAGAACAATGTCATCTTTTACTCACCCTTACTAAAACTTTTAAGCAAAAGCACCATAAAAATAAAGTAGCCCATACACAGAATATTAATGCAAATTTCACAATTTCCACAGAAAAAAATTTACATTTCACAACCCTCTCCTGAGACAGCAGCAGAATTTTAAAGAGAAAGTTCACCTGTAAATGAACATTCGGTCATCATTTACTCCCCCTCATGTTTGCTTAAAAATGGATGTAAAAGCACCACAAAAAATATTCTTGAAGTGATCCATGTGATTCATACGCTTTATTTCAAACTATTTTAAAGCCGAGAGGTTTGCGTGAGGAACAAACTGAATGTTTTGCATCAAGTTCAGCAGAAGAAAGAAAAACATACAGATTTAGAAAGACATAATGTACATTTTTGGGTGAACTGTCCCTTTAAGAAGAAACTATTTATACTTTACTAATTGTGTTTGCTTACAGTATTTGTCTAAAACTCTCTGGCAAGATTTCTGTGAACAGGTTTGCATGCCATCCCTCAAAAAATGAAATGTCAGAGTGCATGATCACTGTCTTTCTTATTGTCACCATTTCTATTATCATAATCATCAATGTTTTTGTCCTGGTTTCCTGGAGGTGTCGTACGAGTAAGATTTGTGGGTGTTCATTTGCACGCACCTGCTGAAGGAGAAAAAGCCCCATCATCCCCTCTGACAGACTGCAAAATGAACCATTCGGAGCTCCTTCTCATCCTCCACTTTAAATTTGGAACGGAGAAAATGACACAGAGAAGCTGTTATTTATTTCCCGTGCTATCATTCACTCACCAGTGAGTCAGACATCCTGAGAGGACCATGCAGTGCGCCAAGATGAAGAGAAATGGCATGAACACTCATATTTACAGGCCACGTTACTACACCGCAGTGTTTCCATTCATTAACCTGTGCCAGCTGTAATCGTGGCATTCTGCCCCTTTTCATTTGGATGCAGGATAAAGCCGCATGAATGAAAGGAAACTCAAACAATCAGAAGCGCAGCATTGAGGATGATTTTTCTGGAGAAGCACTGTATTAGAAAATAGAGTCATGATAGATGACTGTAATTATCAGGGGCCGAAAAATCTCACTTATAGCCAATCAGCTTGCGCTTTGTCTCTATCTGTGCTTCATCCACTCTAAAGCGGCATGTGAACACAGTGCAGCAGTTACACAATCATCTAAATTACATTTGATATTAAAGCCTCTCTCAATATATTATTCAATGATGTGCATGGATTGTCGTCAACTACTAAGGAGGTGAATGACCCTCCAACTGTCATACACAAATGTTTCATCTTTTTTTGTGTCTTCTTTACCAGAAAGACATCAAGACATCCTTGAGACAAGGCCAACTTACTTAAGCAAAACTGTTATTATGACTTGTTTTTAGAGAATTTATATTTTTCCTACCCATTGGCAAAATATTTTCATTTCTTATTTTAACCTCTGTAAATGTTGTAAGATTTCATAAGCTAAAAATAAGAAAAAAACAAAATGCTAGTGGGGAAGGGAAAAAAATTAATTAGATCAAAGAATCCTGAAAAAAATGTGTCGCACTGTACACAAAACTTTTAGATAACACAACTGGTTTTTTTTTTATCTCTCTCTCTCTCTCTTTTTCTTTCATAATAAGAAGCAGCAAATCAGCATATTAGAATGATTTCTGAATGATCATGTGACACTGAAGACTGGAGTAATGACTGCTTAAAAATCACCCTTGCCATCGCAGGATAAATTACATTTTAAAATATATTAAAACAGAAAACAATTATTTTAAATTGCAATAATATTTCTCAATATTACTGTTTTACTGTATTTTGGATCAAATAAATGTAAAATGCAAAAAAAATAAAAAAATAAAATAAAACATTAAATGTTATAGTAAGTATGGTAGTGTATATTCTAAATCTTACTGTCTTATGCAAGTGCATTTATCTTGTTTTAAGAATATACAATTAAAAAGATTATGCTCTTCAGGTCTCATTCTCTGCCAGTCTTTCAGTCTTTGACCGTCTCCTTCCAATTCACCCTTTTTCTGTCTTTCTTGTTCTGCTATCTCACCTCACCTCACTCTCTCTCCCTCTCTCTCTCTCACACACACACACACACACACTCCCTCGGTTTCTCTCTGTCACGCTCTCCCTCTGGTCTTCTCCCTTTTGTTCTCTCTTGCTGTCGCCTATGACTGACGTGTAGGAAAGAATCTATGTATTTTTATTAGCATTGTGATTGAGACCGTTGTACGTCTGCTGAATTTCATTATTCGAAAGGCCACTGATGCTACCGGATACTAATGATGCCATGGTGCACAGGCATATCTGTCTTTTTCATTTTCTCGCAGCTGAGCCTTATTAAAACGCTCAGCTGAATCTGCATGGAGGACATGCTCTGCTTTTACAGGAGGTCACTCTACCTCATAAATGCAGAAAACGGCATCACAAACCACCATCGGATTTAACAGACTTAATGAAGCGAGGACACATACTGTAAGCACATTCAACAGACACATTAAAATATATGAGATTCTCTAAAAATACCAGTTTGTTATTAAAACGTCTTGTAAGTTAGCAAGAATGTGTCTTCGAGGCTGGAACATAAACATCTTATCACCTCTGCATCTGTGGTTACAGAAATTCTCTCCATTAAAATTGTATGAGGAGAGCTTTTCTGTTGGTTAAGCACTCTCCAAGAACTCCAGACCTGGGGGATACTAAAGCCCAAGTTAATACAGTTGTCATGCATCTCTTATTTATATTTTTTATAATCATTTATATTTTAAGAAGAATCACACAACATAGGCTGAGGCAAGCAGTAAACATTTTCACAACTCTTTTTAAAGCACTCAGACTCATGTTCTGACTACAAAACACGTGGTGAGAAATATTAATGGCTGTGTTCCAAGGTAGAACTTCAAGTCCTGTGAGAAATGCGAGTGTTGTTTAATGCAGTTTGCCTGTAAAGGTCTGATCTAGGGCTGTCAGTTTAACATGTAAATTTAGTGTGAATAGCTATAAATATATATATAAAAAAAAAAAAGAATTAGAAGATTCTTGTCCTACCAATAAAACTGAACAGAATGCATTTTAACTTGTAACATTCAATGGTGATCTGCACTGAAAAAAATAGTGATGCAATGGCCAGAAAAAAATTGTCTGTATATGCATCACTAAAAGCAAAATACTGTTATCTAATTCAATATATTTTAAAATGTAATTTATTCCTGTGATGGCAAAGCAGAATTTTCAGCAGACATTACTCCAGTCTTCAGTGTCACATGATCCTTCAGAAATCATTCTAATATGCTGATTTGCTGCTCAAGAAACATTTCTTGTTATTATCAATGTTATAAACAGTTGTGCTGTTTCATATTTTTCAGGATTCTTTTGAATGAAAGTGTAATTATGAATAATTTTGGAAAAAAAATTATATTGTGGCATTATGTTATTATATTATAATTTGATTACAGTTCCAACATGCGTCACGTTACGCTGTTGAGGAAGCACGCAGAAGGCACGAGTAAACGTAAACAGGTCCAAAAGTCTGACATTTCGCACCCTCCCGGAAGGTGCATCCTCGCACCGTAACAACAACAGAGGGAGGCATAAGTGGGAGCTTGGGAGGAGGCTCAGGAGGAGGACGGACACCCGGGAGGGGGCCGGCA